>NC_088402.1:72172057-72222057 GCF_034236695.1 Oncorhynchus nerka | reverse complement strand
CATGCCTCCCCCTCCTGCTCCCCCGTTAGAGCCCGCTCCACCCAGGCCCTGGTGGGGCCCCACGGTGTTGTAGAGGCCCTGGACCATCCCAGCCCCCTGGAGGAGGGGCTGCAGCTGCTGCTGTTGCTGGGAGCGGTTGCTGCCGTCATTGTTGACACCATTTCCGTTGTGCATGGCCACTCCTTTCCCTCCACCTCCCTGACTTCCTCCTCCGTCGTTGGTCTGCTGCAGGTAGTGCTCTGCACCTCCTCCCTCTTGGTTGCCTCCTCCACAGGCCTGGAGGTGATCTCCAGGCTTCAGTAGACCCTCTCTGTTCTCTGTTCCCCCGGCCTGGCCTGAGCTCACGCTGCCTGGCTGCTCCAGACCCACCACCTCCTCATGTTCCGGCCCCAACCCAGGGAAGCCCCCCTGGTACTGCAGGAGCTGGAGAGACCCAGGCCCTTGCCCTGGCCCCTCGGTGGGGGAGCCCCCGTTGCAGTTGGCCCCATGCTGGCCCTGGTGGCTCTGGTGGTGGTGGTGGAGATGGCCGTTGCTGCCAGGGGAGTCCGTCTTGACCACCTGCAGGCTCATGTAGGCTGTGGAGTCGTGGGAGTTGTGGTCCATCAAGTGAGTCTTCTGGCCCATGGAGGACCTGCCCTGCTGGGCCTGGGTGGACTGCTGGGTGTCCTGGAGGAAGAAGCTGGGCGAGTGGCTCTGGTGGGAGAGGTGGGGGCTGTTCATAGCCTGGCCATAGCTCACTGTCCCAGCCCCGGACGAGTAGTCCTGCTTGGCATCGATGGCACTGAAGTCCATCTGCTCTAGGGTGGTGCTGGGGCTCAGGCCTCCTCCAGAGGGCAGCAGAGAGCCTGCAGGGGTCAGGCCGAGGGAGCCCTGTGCTGAACCTGCCCCAGAGGAACAAGACACACCTCCTCCACAGCTCACCACCACCCCCACCTGGTATCCCTGCTCAGTGGCCAGCTGCTGCTCAAAGGACATGTCCTCCGTCTTGATGTTCTTCACCAGAGCAGAGTTGAAGCTGTATCCAGAATCTGACATGGAGGGAGAGCGCTGCATGCTGCCATTGGTGCCGTTGGAGGAAGAGGAGGAGGAAGAGGAGCTGCCGTCCCCCTTCAGCCTGCTGCCCCCATAGGTTTGGCCCTGCTTGGGGTTGTTGAGAAAGCAGTCAGGGTCGAAGTTCATGGTGGTCTCAGGTATCTTCATGCCTCCGTTATCCAGACTGCTGGATAGGACCAGCTCTTCAGACACCCCGGCTGCAGACAGCATGGACAGACCGTCTGCTCCCCCCGCCACCCCGGGAACCTCCCTAACTCCTCCGCTGGGGAAGGCAAACTTGTGGCTGTCTGCCACAACACCGGACAGCACCAGGCCCTGGGAGGCAGCGTCGGGGCCCATGAGGTGGGTGTTGGGGCCCCCTGTGGGGGACATGCTGTAGACGGGGTCTCCGGTCACCTCGGACATGAAGACACTTTGGGACATGACGGCGGCTACGTGGCCCAAGCCCGTCACCACGGGACTGTCAGCCATGTCTGGGTCGCTGTTCAGGCCGCTGCTGATGGACACAGGGGAGTTCTGGGTGGTGTCTGGGACCTCCACCTGGTTGGTAGAGGACACCTCTGTGCTGTTCTGGTGCAAGAGAACAGGCTTGTGGACCTTGCCGTTGCGTTTCTCTCTGGCGGTACCCCCTCCTCCCCCTGAGCTCTTCCCTCCTCCTCCTCCCCCTCCTCCATGGCTGCTGTGCTCGGTCTTGCCCTCGGACACGTCGTTGTTCTGGACCTCAGAGTGACCACTGCTGTAGCCTCCACGGGGGTCCACCTTGGGGGAGATGATGCGGTGTTTGGCGCTGTTGCACTTGTGATGCACGCTGCTCCCTGCACCTGTTAGAGGGAGGAAGGAGAGGTTACTAAGAGATAGCATTAGATACAGTAGAAGTCCTCAATCATCTACAAAGAATGTAGAAGGGTACAGTGAATCTCGGTGACACAAACTAATTCTGTGGAAGGCTTTGAATGACTTGTTACAACAGTTCATCAGAATTCATACAATACCAATAAGAATACTGCCTGTACTTTTGTACCTAAACAAATCACCTGGAAACACATGTAATTATCCAAGGAATTGTAATTCAAGTAATCATTTGATTGATTGGTGTTCCTTTTGATACTATTTGAACTTTTATCAATCCAAAAAGAGAGAGCCATGACCCTGACACTTTCACATTGACTCTGAGCATGATGTATGAGCTTAAACCTCTTCTCCTTCTCCCTGCCTTCTGTCCTTCCACTTCTCCTACCCATCTCCCCTTTCTCTCTCACCCCCTATCCTCCTGCCCCTATCTATCCCCTATCCCCTCCCCCTTACCCAGGGTGCCCGTGCAGAGGCAGTTGTGGGTCCGGGGAGGTGGCTTGGTTTGGTGGCTGTCCAGAATCTGCTGCACCAGCTGCTCCACTGAGAAGCCAGAGCTGCTGTTCCCGTTGCTACAAGTCCACTTGATGCCATGAACTGCCGGGAGAGAGGAGGAGACACAGACGTCAGCCAGACAGCCACTACCACCAGCCAGCCAGCCACGCCAGCCCCCCTCCCCACCACCACCCGCCTCACTGCACACCACCACACCGTACACTACTGACCCACCTATATATATATATATATATATATATATATATATATATATATATATATATATATATCACTAACTGTAAGTCGCTCTGGACAAGAGTGTCTGCTAAATTACTAAAATGTAAATGTCCAAAAAATAAGTATATTTAATACAGCCCCTCACCACCAACCATGCCAGCCCCCTTCCCCTCCCCATCACCACCACACACTGTACACTACCGACCCACCCATACACCCCCTTAATACACTGTATACTACTAACCCACCCATACACCCCCTTAATACACTGTATACTACTAACCCACCCATACACCCCCTTAATACACTGTACACTACTAACCCACCCATACAGCCCCTTAATACACTGTACACTACTAACCCACCCATACAGCCCCTTAATACACTGTACACTACTAACCCACCCATACAGCCCCTTAATACACTGTATACTACTAACCCACCCATACAGCCCCTTAATACACTGTACACTACTAACCCACCCATACAGCCCCTTAATACACTGTACACTACTAACCCACCCATACAGCCCCTTAATACACTGTACACTACTAACCCACCCATACAGCCCCTTAATACACTGTACACTACTAATCCACCCATACAGCTCCTTAATACACTGTATACTACTAACCCACCCATACAGCCCCTTAATACACTGTATACTACTGACCCACCCATACAGCCCCTTAATACACTGTACACTACTAACCCACCCATACACCCCCTTAATACACTGTACACTACCGACCCACCCATACAGCCCCTTAATACACTGTACACTACTAACCCACCCATACAGCCCCTTAATACACTGTACACTACTAACCCACCCATACAGCCCCTTAATACACTCTACACTACTAACCCACCCATACAGCCCCTTAATACAATGCACACTACTAACCCACCCATACAGCCCCTTAATACACTGTATACTACTAACCCACCCATACAGCCCCTTAATACACTGTATACTACTAACCCACCCATACAGCCCCTTAATACACTGTATACTACTAACCCACCCATACAGCCCCTTAATACACTGTATACTACTAACCCACCCATACAGCCCCTTAATACACTGTATACTACTAACCCACCCATACAGCCCCTTAATACACTGTATACTACTAACCCACCCATACAGCCCCTTAATACACTGTACACTACTAACCCACCCATACAGCCCCTTAATACACTGTACACTACTAACCCACCCATACAGCTCCTTAATACACTGTACACTACTAACCCACCCATACAGCCCCTTAATACACTGTACACTACTAACCCACCCATACAGCCCCTTAATACACTGTACACTACTAATCCACCCATACAGCTCCTTAATACACTGTATACTACTAACCCACCCATACAGCCCCTTAATACACTCTACACTACTAACCCACCCATACACCCCCTTAATAGGGGCGGCAGGGTAGCCTAGTGGTTAGAGCATTGGACTAGTAACCGAAAGGTTGCAAGTTCAAATCCCCGAGCTGACAAGGTACAAAATCTGTCGTTCTGCCCTTGAACAGGCAGTTAACCCACTGTTCCTAGGCCGTCATTGAAAATAAGAATTTGTTCTTAACTGACTTGCCTAGTAAAATAAAATTCAAAATTCAAAATAAAATAAAAATACACTCTACACTACTAACCCACCCATACGCATACTGAATCCTATCACTTCTACACCCCTTACTTGCACCCTGTAACATACCATCCCCAACTATCCCACTTCACACCACAGTGTGCTTGTGCAACGCAGAATTTACTGAGCAATGTCTTGTCTCTTTCCCTGCGTTTCCCCACCAACTGTACTGTACACCACTACTTCCTGAAGTAGCCAAGCACACAAGCAGCATGGAGTAAACGTGCTGGCTTTTCTGTGTCATTGTATTTCCCTCTGCTCCCGCTATGTGAGTGCTTATGAAGGTGACATTCCCCCCTGTGCTGCCTCTACCTCTGCTCAGGCTGTAATGGGGAAACCACTAGAGGGGAACACAGTCTAGCTGCAGCCAAGGGAGGAAAGAGAAGAGAGTAATTCTCCTTCACAACTCCACTCCTGCCTGCCTGGCTGGCTGGCTGCCTTTCTGGCTGGCCTGCTCCAGTCACACTTCACCAGCACCTCCTAATACCTCTCACTTCTTCCCTAGCTCAGGCTTGGCAGCCAGACTCCTCTTCTCATCAGGATGATAGTGATGCTGCTAGCACAAGCATAAGGCCTATAATATCACACGTGACTGATGCTACTGCTGCTGCTGCCACGCCACCAGCTCTGAACCAGAAAAGAAAAAATATGGTAATATTTCTGAAGTGGGGCATATTTAGAATATCAAACAAAATCAAGGCAGCTCTAATACTGGTTCCCACGCCTCGCTACCTCACTCAGTTATATAGGCAGAAGAGAGGGAGGGAGAGAGGGAGTAAATACGTGTGTGTGTGTGTGCGTGTGCATGCTTGCGGGAGAGAGCGAGTAAGAAAGAAAGAAAGAAAGAAAGAGCGAAATTAGAATGCTGCTCCAGAGAGATACAGAGACAAGGAGAAAGCTAATCAGGGTGCTTTCACTTCAATGCTGGCGGATCACTCCTCTATTGATCTTGTTTAAGGACAATACAATTACCGTACCTAGCATTATTGTTTTCACGTGTGTACAAAAGTGTACTCTAGGCTGCAGTGAAAATGTCATTTGAAATGTCATTCCAGTTGGATTAGTTAGCAGGCCAGTCTTGCAGTATTGTTACTTCTGCTACTGAGATGCGCCGTCTGTTGCAGATCATCATTCTCCCATGTTGTCCTATAATAATGTGGCCATATATGCTCCCGGCAGGACCAGTCATTCAGGAAAGTTTAACATTTACCTTTACCTTTCGGTTACTGGCCCAACGCGCTAACCACTAGGCTACCTGCCGCCCCCTATAGTAGCCAGGCTTCCATCCAAACATTTTATGCCAGTAAAATGCATGTCAGATAAAAAAAATGTAAAGACAGGCCTGATGGAAAGAACATTTTTCGGGAAACTTTACAAATGGCGACAAAACGAAATACGCTAGACAAGGTGAGATCTTTCTGTGTCGGTAAAAGCAATTATGCGAGAAATGTCGGTGGAAACGCTTTAATGTGCAAATATTTATATAATAACTATCATATTCAAGTAAATTTGGGAGTCACGCGATGACATATGTGGTCCTCCCACGATTTGTAGGGAAAGCATGCAGTTTATTGGTCTACAGATGAAATATTTTATGAACTTCACACGATGGTGAAAGTGCAAAGTGATGAGTTTGATGCTCCTTTCCAATAAATATCTAGGGTCTTTATCTGGTGACATGATTCTCTATGCTTGTCTGCCGTTTGACAATTAAAATAATCTCGCTATTTTGTCCATATTAATCTCATCATATAAATACACTCTAGCCAACAGCGAGATTTCGCAACAATCTTTATAACGCAACAATCTTTGGGTGAGAAAACCATCAGTAGAGTTGAAAGTGTGATGGAAACCCATTTAACTTGTATTTGTTCTTTGGTACATGGAAATATAATCGCTAAAGTTATTTGTATGTGCAGTATCACTATCACACTCAACTGAACGTCTTGATTAGTGTAGTGTTAGCTAGCCACATAGCTAGCTACATAGTTGTCTTTGCTGTCTTCGTTTCCAAGATAATTGTGTAGCTTAGAGTGTGGAGTCTTAGAGTGATAATTGCGTTATTATTGTATTTCGTCGCCCTCCTATCTGCCTAGCAGCTAGCATACGTTCACCGGCTACCGTAGCACTGTAGTAACTATCACACTCAACCGAACGACTTGATTAGTGTAGTATTAGATAGCTACATAGTTGTCTTTGCTGTCTTCGTATCCAAGATAATTGTGTAGTTAGAGTGTGTAGTCTTAGAGTGATTATCTTAATTCACCGAGGTTAGCTAGCCAGCTATTTTGTCGTCCTTAACGTAGGAGACACTCCTAGCTAGCCAACAGCCAGCCAACGTCTACTGAATAGAACTTTCGCATCCCGGTCGCATTCCGCGTCGCTCCACAGGTAGTATCACTTTTTCACTTAATTTCATTACAGTCCCAACGGTGTGATTTGTTTGATCGTAGCTAGCTACATAGCTAGCTACATAGCCGTCTTTGTTTCAAAGATAATTGTGTAGTCTAGAGCGATTTTCTAGGTTAGTTAGCCAGCTATTGTCGTTCTCCTACGCAACGTAACGTAACCAACACTGCTAGCTAGCCAGCTAGCTCCCGATAAGCAGCATTGTAGAAACTTCACACTCAACGGTACGACTTGATTAGGGTAGTGTCAACAACGCAGCTAGCCTACCCCAGCAGTACTCTATCATTTTAATCATTTTAGTCAATTAGATTCTTGCTACGTAAGCTTAACTTTCTGAACATTCGAGACGTGTAGTCCACTTGTCATTCCAATCTCCTCTGCATTAGCGTAGCCTCTTCTCTAGCCTGTCAACTATGTGTCTGTCTATCCCTGTTCTCTCCTCTCTGCACAGACCATACAAACGCTCCACACCGCATGGCCGCAGCCACCCTAATCTGGTGGTCCCAGCGCGCACGACCCACGTGGAGTTCCAGGTCTCCGGTAGCCTCTGGAACTGCCGATCTGTGGCCAACAAGGCAGAGTTCATCTCAGCCTATGTCTCCCTCCAGTCCCTCGACTTCTTGGCTCTGACGGAAACATGGATCACCACAGACAACACCGCTACTCCTACTGCTCTCTCTTCGTCCGCCCACGTGCTCTCGCACACCCCGAGAGCTTCTGGTCAGCGGGGTGGTGGCACCGGGATCCTCATCTCTCCCAAGTGGTCATTCTCTCTTTCTCCCCTTACCCATCTGTCTATCGCCTCCTTTGAATTCCATGCTGTCACAGTTACCAGCCCTTTCAAGCTTAACATCCTTATCATTTATCGCCCTCCAGGTTCCCTCGGAGAGTTCATCAATGAGCTTGATGCCTTGATAAGCTCCTTTCCTGAGGACGGCTCACCTCTCACAGTTCTGGGCGACTTTAACCTCCCCACGTCTACCTTTGACTCATTCCTCTCTGCCTCCTTCTTTCCACTCCTCTCCTCTTTTGACCTCACCCTCTCACCTTCCCCCCTACTCACAAGGCAGGCAATACGCTCGACCTCATCTTTACTAGATGCTGTTCCTCCACTAACCTCATTGCAACTCCCCTCCAAGTCTCCGACCACTACCTTGTATCCTTTTCCCTCTCGCTCTCATCCAACACTTCCCACACTGCCCCTACTCGGATGGTATCGCGCCGTCCCAACCTTCGCTCTCTCTCCCCCGCTACTCTCTCCTCTTCCATCCTATCATCTCTTCCCTCTGCTCAAACCTTCTCCAACCTATCTCCTGATTCTGCCTCCTCAACCCTCCTCTCCTCCCTTTCTGCATCCTTTGACTCTCTATGTCCCCTATCCTCCAGGCCGGCTCGGTCCTCCCCTCCCGCTCCGTGGCTCGACGACTCATTGCGAGCTCACAGAACAGGGCTCCGGGCAGCCGAGCGGAAATGGAGGAAAACTCGCCTCCCTGCAGACCTGGCATCCTTTCACTCCCTCCTCTCTACATTTTCCTCCTCTGTCTCTGCTGCTAAAGCCACTTTCTACCACTCTAAATTCCAAGCATCTGCCTCTAACCCTAGGAAGCTCTTTGCCACCTTCTCCTCCCTCTTGAATCCTCCTCCCCCCTCCTCCCTCTCTGCAGATGACTTCGTCAACCATTTTGAAAAGAAGGTCGACGACATCCGATCCTCGTTTGCTAAGTCAAACGACACCGCTGGTTCTGCTCACACTGCCCTACCCTGTGCTCTGACCTCTTTCTCCCTCTCTCTCCAGATGACATCTCACGTCTTGTGACGGCCGGCCGCCCAACAACCTGCCCGCTTGACCCTATCCCCTCCTCTCTTCTCCAGACCATCTCCGGTGACCTTCTCCCTTACCTCACCTCGCTCATCAACTCATCCCTGACCGCTGGCTACGTCCCTCCCGTCTTCAAGAGAGCGAGAGTTGCACCCCTTCTGAAAAAACCTACACTCGATCCCTCCGATGTCAACAACTACAGACCAGTATCCCTTCTTTCTTTTCTCTCCAAAACTCTTGAACGTGCCGTCCTTGGCCAGCTCTCCCGCTATCTCTCTCAGAATGACCTTCTTGATCCAAATCAGTCAGGTTTCAAGACTAGTCATTCAACTGAGACTGCTCTTCTCTGTATCACGGAGGCGCTCCGCACTGCTAAAGCTAACTCTCTCTCCTCTGCTCTCATCCTTCTAGACCTATCGGCTGCCTTCGATACTGTGAACCATCAGATCCTCCTCTCCACCCTCTCCGAGTTGGGCATCTCCGGCGCGGCCCACGCTTGGATTGCGTCCTACCTGACAGGTCGCTCCTACCAGGTGGCGTGGCGAGAATCCGTCTCCTCACCACGTGCTCTCACCACTGGTGTCCCCAGGGCTCTGTTCTAGGCCCTCTCCTATTCTCGCTATACACCAAGTCACTTGGCTCTGTCATAACCTCACATGGTCTCTCCTATCATTGCTATGCAGACGACACACAATTAATCTTCTCCTTTCCCCCTTCTGACGACCAGGTGGCGAATCGCATCTCTGCATGTCTGGCAGACATATCAGTGTGGATGACGGATCATCACCTCAAGCTGAACCTCGGCAAGACGGAGCTGCTCTTCCTCCCGGGGAAGGACTGCCCGTTCCATGATCTCGCCATCACGGTTGACAACTCCATTGTGTCCTCGTCCCAGAGCGCTAAGAACCTTGGCGTGATCCTGGACAACACCCTGTCGTTCTCAAATAACATCAAGGCGGTGGCCCGTTCCTGTAGGTTCATGCTCTACAACATCCGCAGAGTACGACCCTGCCTCACACAGGAAGCGGCGCAGGTCCTAATCCAGGCACTTGTCATCTCCCGTCTGGATTACTGCAACTCGCTGTTGGCTGGGCTCCCTGCCTGTGCCATTAAACCCCTACAACTCATCCAGAACGCCGCAGCCCGTCTGGTGTTCAACCTTCCCAAGTTCTCTCACGTCACCCCGCTCCTCCGCTCTCTCCACTGGCTTCCAGTTGAAGCTCGCATCCGCTACAAGACCATGGTGCTTGCCTACGGAGCTGTGAGGGGAACGGCACCTCACTACCTCCAGGCTCTGATCAGGCCCTACACCCAAACAAGGGCACTGCGTTCATCCACCTCTGGCCTGCTCGCCTCCCTACCACTGAGGAAGTACAGTTCCCGCTCAGCCCAGTCAAAACTGTTCGCTGCTCTGGCCCCCCAATGGTGGAACAAACTCCCTCACGACGCCAGGACAGCGGAGTCAATCACCACCTTCCGGAGACACCTGAAACCCCACCTCTTTAAGGAATACCTAGGATAGGATAAAGTAATCCTTCTCCCCCCCTTAAAAGACCTAGATGCACTATTGTAAAGTGGCTGTTCCACTGGATGTCATAAGGTGAAAGCACCAATTTGTAAGTCGCTCTGGATAAGAGCGTCTGCTAAATGACTTAAATGTAATGTTAAATGCAGTACATATTTTCGCACGTACTTTTGCGTACACATATTATGCAGATTTTATCGTGGACGTAGCGAAATGGTAATGTTTCTAGCTCTAATAATGCTGTAATACCTAACAGTATAAAACAATACACGCAAATCCACAAAATAAAAAAGAAAGGAATGAAGAAATATTAGAACAAGCTGTGTAAGAGTCCGGAATAAATGTATATGATGGTGTGTATTGAGATTATGGAAAGTATATGAATAGGAAAGGTGTGTACAGCAGTAGTTATATGTAAATATTATGAAAGTGACTAGTGTTTAATGACTATGTACATAGGGCAGCAGTGTCTAAGGTGCAGGGTAGAGTACCGGATGGTAGCTGGCTAGTAACAGTGAGGAGGCCTGTTAGTGATGACTATGTCTGATGGCCTGGAGATAGAAGTTGTTTTTCAGTCTCTCGGTCTCAGTTTTGATGCACCTGTACTGTCACCGCCTTCTATATGGTAGCGGGGTGAACAGGCTGTGGCTTTGGTGGCTGAGGTCCTTGATTATCTTCTTATTCTTCCTGTGACACAGTGTGCTGTAGATGTCCTGGAGGACAGGCAGTGTGCCCCCGGTGATGTGTTGGGCTGACTGCACCACCCTCTGGAGAGCCCTGTGGCTGCTGACAGTGCATTTGCCATACAACCCGACAGGATGCTCTCAATGGTATATCAGTAGGAGTGTGTGAGGGTCTTAGTGGCCAAGCCAAATGTCCTCAGCCTCCGGAGGTTGAAGAAGCACTGTTGTGCCTTCTTTACCCAACTGTCTGTGTGGATGGACCATTTCAGGGTGTCAGTGATGTGCATGCCAAGGAATGTGAAGCTTTTCACCCTATCCGCTGTGGCCTGTCGATGTGGATGGGGGTGTGCTCTCGCTGCTGTTTCCTGAAGAGAGAGAGGTTATTTTCCTGGCACCACTCCACCAGGGCCCTCACCTCCTCCCTGTAGGCTGTCTAGTCATTGTGTCGTCTGCAAACTTGATGATTGAGTTGGAGACTTGCATGGCCACGCGGTCATGGGTTAACAGGGAGTACAGGAGAGGGCTGAGCACACCCCCTTGTGGGGCACCCGTGTTGAGGATCAGCATAGCGGAGGTATTGTTGCCTACCTTCACCACCTGGGGTCAGCCCGTCAGGAAGTTCAGGACCCAGTTGCACAGGGCAGGGTTCAGACCCAGGGTCCCAAGCTTAGTGATGAGCTTGGAGGGCACTAATGGTGTTGAAGGCTGAGCTGTAGTTGATGAATATCATCCTTACATTGGTATTTCTCTTGTCCAGGTGGGATAGGGCAGTGCTTAGTGTGATTGTGATTGCATCATCCTTGGATCTGTTGGGGCGATATGCAAATTGTAGTGGGTCTAGAATGTCGGGTAAGGTGGAGCTGATATGATCCTTAACCAGTCTCTCAAAGCCCTTCATGACGACAGAAGTGAGTGCTACGGGGCAATAGTGATTTAGAATATTTACCTTCACTTTCTTGGGTACAGGAACAATAGTGGACATCTTGAAGTGGGGACAACAGACTGGGAGAGATCGAATATATCCATAAACAATCCCCGCCAGCTGGTCTACACATGCTCTGAGGACGCAGCTAGGGATGCCGGCTGGGCAGGCAGGTTTGCGATGGTTAACATGCTTAAATGACTTACTCATGTCAGCCACGCAGTGGGCCACGTCGGTGGCACTATGTTTCCCTCGAAGCGGGTGAAGAAGGTGTTTAGCATGTCTGGGAGCAAGACGTCAGCATCCGTGGTATTGATGTTAAAAATAGGGACCACAATTGAAACAAGTCCCCAACTATTGATCCCGGTCACCTTTATCATTTAGTGAATAGAAAGAGTTACAAAACTCTTTCCATTCTGTTACAAAACACCAAAAAGTGTAATAACATTCAGAGATTGTTAAGCCAAGCCTTTGATACTGGGTAAGACTACAAGGTAGGGAGAGATGTATGTTCTTTTTGTCGAGATTGACATAGTCTATTTATTGTGGTGTTGAAAACACAAACCATGATATTGAAGTGCCCGAAGTCGGTATGCTTTGTTTATTGTTTGTGTGGTGCATTGGCACAGAAACCTATTGGTGGACAATTCGTTGCATATATTTTATATAATTATAAATATGGCATCAAAATGTTGAAAATCTGATTTCCCTCTAGCTGATCATTGTCTGCAGATGGCTCTGATCGTAGTTTCATGAAACAGGCAGGGAGAGTGAGCTCGTCTGTGGTGTTTGGCGAAGCCTCAACCTTCTGGCCTGTAGCCCTGCGTGGCATCAACTGTGCCACAAAAGCATGCTGAAGCGGCAAAGTCGATATCCACATTTATAAACACAGGGTCGCTACAGTATTTGTGGTTAAAAACATTATTTTGAATTAATTCTATGAGGGGGGATCTTACAGTACAAGGGGAGGGTCATGTGAACATATTTGTAATGTTGGGGGGAGGGGAGGGTCGCATTTTTTAATGACACCTGGCTACATGAGCTCAGATTAAGAATGGCAAAGACAATAAACATAACTATAATATTATTACCTTTTATTTAATCAGGGGAGCCCGATAGAGACCAGGGTCTCATTTTCAATGGTGTCCTGAGACCATAGAGTAAACCAACACTACATTACATTAGAACATCACTAACATCACAGCCATCATAAAGTTATTAAATCAATCACTAAAAACAATTGCACACCTCGATGCACTCACTTATCATCAGGATTTTAAACTGCCCTAGTGGCACCAGGGAATCCAAACGTAATGCATTTTGGAAGTGAAAACTAAAAGCAGATGTACCTAATTCCGTGCAGACCCAAGGAATCTGAAGAGTTAACCAACCATGTGAGTGGGTTTGGTATCTCATTCTTTTATAGGTTAGCAACAAAGTTAGGTAAGTTGGAAGCTTGTGTAGTACAGCTTTGTAAACAAAAAGGGAGTAATGAATTGATCTACAGGACTTTAATGAGGACCTGCCAACCTTTTGATATAAAGTAATGCACACAGATTTTTAAAAAATCCGTATGTGTCTGTTGTTTTACTCTTTCCCTGTGAATTAGATACATATTCAAATGACCTGTCTGACCTCATAACTGTTTGTTATCTCAGTAACACATTTGTTATTATGATGCAGGCATTAGTAATATGGTGATAAGAGACTGTTGTCATGCAAGGTGTCCTGAAACGGGTCCCCCTTCGTGACAAAGCCAGAACAGAGCTATAGTAGAGAGCTGACTCAGAGCTTTGACAGACCTCAGAGTGACAGCTCAACGCTGCCGCTTAAATCCACTATGTACCCGCACTGCCGCTAGTCCAAACAATCCTGCCTCACTATGGCTCTGAATGATGCCCCAAGCCAGTCTGCCAGGGTTTGTCATAGCTCAGTAAATGCTCTCCTGCCTGGTTTGGTCTCACCCTCGGGGGTCTGAGCTGTTTGTGTGTGTATATGTGTGAGTGTGTGTTTGTGTGTGTATATGTGTGAGTGTGTGTTTGTGTGTGTATATGTGTGAGTGTGTGTTTGTGTGTGTGTATATGTGTGAGTGTGTGTTTGTGTGTGTGTATATGTGTGAGTGTGTGTTTGTGTGTGTGTGACATATCCGCCTGTCTTCCCTACTTACTCAGGGTTGTGTTTAAACCTCCCCTGTTCTCTAAAAGCCACAAGGTTCTGTTCCGGCGGCATCACTACCACCACCACAACCAGCTAATTCCTGTGTCATCATCCGGAACGACCGTGCATGTAAGGGATGCGGCCTGATGAGCAGCGTCTGTCTTCAGGATACACAGATCACATCACATTCTCTTTGCACCACTGGGCACTGACTGGGATATGGTGCCATGCACCCACTTCCCTGCCCTGCCATGCCCTGGTCTAGTTTGGCCTAACCCTGGATGGAAGATTTGGAGGGATAGAGAGAGGGAAGGAGAGAAAGGGGGAGGGAAATAGGGATGCTGGTGATGTGTTTATCTGTCAGCAGGCTTGGGGCCTGACTGACTCCATGGCTGGGGCTAGGGTTGGAGCATCACTGGGTCGGGGCTCCTGCTTGTTTACTTTCTCATTGGCCTACCTGCCCTTTCATAGCAGAGAACCCACGCTGTGACCCCCAGCCCAACCCTCATCTTTGACTCTCTCCTCTCTAGGGCTGGGGAAGGACCAGTTCAGACAAGGCCATGTTGACTGTTTGTGTGTGTGTGTGTGTGTGTGTTTGTGTGTGTGTGTTTGTGTGTGTGTGTGTGTGTGTGTGTGTGTGTGTGTTTGTGTGTGTGTGTGTGTGTGTCTCTGTGTGGTTATGTCTCTGCTATTGTATGTTTTTTTTGTCGGCAGAACAACACAAACAGCTAGACTAGGATCCAGTGAACCATATCATCTCAATTGCTATTTGGTTTTCTGTGTCATTAGACATGTCAAAGACTTTGTGCAGTGGGACATCATGTGTAGAGAATAACTCACGTCTAGAGCAGGGTTCCTCATCTGGTGGGCCGCGGGTCATTTTATTTGGCCCCTTTACGCTCTGAATGGCAAACATACACAATCCATGTCTCAATTGGCTCAAGGCTTAAAAATCCTTCTTTAACCTGTCTCCTCCCCTTCATCTACACTGATTCAAGTGACATCAATAAGGGATTATAGCTTTCACCTGGTCAGTCTATGTCATGGTGTTCATAATGTTTTGTACACTCAGTATATATGTGATCGTATAATGTAATGAAATTATTAGGTTTTAGTCAAATATTGAATCTGTTTGGGATTCTTGCGGTCAATTTGCAGTCTTCAAATTCAAAGCCTTAAGCGAACATGCATATCAATGGCAGCATGATACATTGCTTAACATCAAAACATACTTCAAAGTTTCCCAGAGCTTACTAATTTGCACAGTACTTAGTTAAACCGAAGGTTTGTAGCTACGATAGAGGGTAGGGAATGGGACTCTGTCCAGCCTCTTCCTCTGTGGGCCTACATGTTAAACTTCAGAGGAGTAAAAGTGATTCCTTTTCCCTCCGAGATCCTTAGTGCTAGACTACATACTATCCCTCCCGTATACAGTAATAAACACCTGTGTATATCCGCTGATGAACCATAGCTTCTTGTGTAAGACATGAGTCACTCTGGGGAGAATGTACCATTTGAAAAGGCCTGCTGTATTATTCACAGCTGAATAATACATAGATAATATAATATAATGCTGCTGTGCACTTCGCCTCCACCCCTCTATGTCCCTATGATCAGGGAGAGAAGCTGTTCTATCAACACACCACTAGGTGACACTGTTGCTCTACCTTACAGCTGATGTTTATATCCTGGTTGTTCTATGAGGGAGGGAGAGAGAGATTCTGGAATATTAGACCTGAGGTCATTTGCCTTTGGCCTAAAGAGCAGGAACTTGGACTTCACCAAAGAAATCAGAAATACAGACATTGTCATGCTAAGAAACACGGTATAGAGGAGATGAACCCACTGGTTGCCCTCTAGGTTACAGAGAGCTGGTAGTCCCATACACCAAACTACCAGGTGTGAAACAGGGAAGGGACTCAGGGCGTATGCTAATTTGGTATAGAGCAGACCTAACTCACTCTATTTAATTAAATAAAACAGGAACATTTTACATTTGGCTAGAAATTCTAAAGAAAATGATCTCAACAGAGAAAAATGTCCTCCTGTGTGCAACCTATATCCCCCACTATAATACCCATACTTTAATGAAGACAGCTTCCCCATCCTGGAGGGAGAAATTAATCATTTCCAGGCCCAGGGACATGTACTAGTCTGTGGCAACCTAAATGCCAGAACTGGACAAGAACCTGACACCCTCAGCACACAGGGAGACAAACACCCACCTGGAGGTGACAGCATTCCCTCTCCCATATGCACCCCTAGACACAACTACGACAACATAACCAACAAAAACGGGTTAGCAGCTCTGTTGCACGCTGGGTATGTACACAGTCAATGGTAGTCTTCGAGGTGACTAGTATGGTAGGTACACCTATAGCTCGTCTCTTGGCAGTAGTACTGTAGACTACTTTATCACTGACCTCAAACCAGAGTCTCTCAGATCATTTACAGATTACAGCAAAATCACAGTCTACTTGAACAGAGGAATACTCAATCACGAGGCATCAAAGCCAATGTAACTTAATAATATTAAGAAATGCTATAGATGGAATGAAAGTAGTGTGAAATCCTAACAAAAAACTATTTGGCAACAACAAATTCAATCCCTTTCAGACAACTTCCTGGACACATTTTTCAGGTGCAAACTTGGCAGTAGAAAACCTAAACAGTATATTTGACCTCTCGGCTACCCTATCAAATCAAACCATTTCAAACAGTAAACCGAAGAAAATGAACAACAATGACAAATGGTTTTACGAAAATGCAAAAACCTAAGAAAGAAATTGAGAAACCTATCCATCCAAAAACATAGAGACGCAGAAAACCTGAGCCTACGCCTTCAATATGGTGAATCACTAAAACAATACAGAAATACACTACGGAAAAAGAGGAAACAGCATGTCAGAAATCAGCTCAATGTAATTAAAGAATCATAGCCTCTAACCACTTCTGGGAAAATTGGAAAACACTAAATCAACAACAACACAAAGAGTTATCTATTCAAAATGGAGATGTGTGGATAAACCACTTCTCCAATCTTTTATGCCCTATAACAAAGAACAAACAGCAAAAACATACACATGATCAAATACAAATCTTAGTATCAACTATTAAAGACAACCAGAACCCACTGAACTACAGGACAAAATATAAATCCTCCTTTGGTGGATTCCTCGATTCAATGATGAAATATACAGACCACAAATTCAAATTGGCTATACTTAAACTCTTTAACATCATTCTTAGCTCTGGCATCTTCCCCAATATTTGGAACCAAGGACTGACCGCCCCAATCCACAAAAGTGGAGACAAATTTGACTCCAATAACTACCGTGGGATATGCGTCAACAGCAACCTTGGGAAAATCCTCTGCATTATCATTAACAGCAGACTCATACATTTCCAGAGTGAAAACAATGTAATGAACAAATGTCAAATTGTTTTTTTTACCAAATTACCATACAACAGACCCCTGCACACCCTAATTGACAAAAAAATCTAGCCATAACAAAGGCAAAGTCTTCTCATGCTTTGTTGATTTCAAAAAAGCTTTTGACTCAATTTGGTATGGTCTGCTATACCAATTGATGAGGGAAAAACATACGACATTATAAAATCCATGTACACAAACAACAAGTGTGCGGTAAAAATGGGCAAAAAAACACATTTCTTTCCACAGGGCTGTGGAGAGAGACAGGGATGCACCTTAAGCCCCACCCTCTTAAACATATATTTCAACGAATTGGCGAGGGCACTAGAACAGTCTATAGCACCTGGCCTCGCCCTACTAGAATCTGGAGTCAAATGTCTACTGTTTGCTGATGATTTGGTGCTTCTGTCCCCAACCAAGGAGGGCCAACAGCAGCACTTAGATCTTCTGCACAGATTCTGTCAGACCTGGGCCCTGACAGTAAATCTCAGTAAGACCAAAATAATAGTGTTCCAAAAAATATCTATTTTCCAGGACCACAAATACAAATTCCATCTAGACACCGTTGCCCTAGAGCACACAAAAAACGATACATACCTCGGCCTAAACATCAGAGCCATAGGTAACACAAAGCTGAGAACGATCTGAGAGACAAGGCAAGAAGGGCCTTCTATACCATCAAAAGAAACATAAATTCGACATACCAATTAGGATCTGGATAAAAATACTTGAATCAGTTATAGATCACATTGCCCTTTATGGTTGTGGTGTCTGGGGTCCGCTCACCAACCAAGAATTCACAAAATGGGACAAACGCCAAATTGAGACTCTGTATGCAGAATTCAGCAAAAATATCCTCTGTGTACAACGTAAAACACCAAATAATGCATGCAGAACAGAATTAGGGCGATACCCGCTAATTATAAAAATCCAGTAAAGAGCCGTTAAAATCTACAACCACCTAAAAGGAAGCGATTCCCAAACCTTCCATAACAAAGCCATCACCTACAGAGAAATTAAGCTGGAGAAGAGTCCCCTAAGCAAGCTGGTCATGGGGTTCACAAACACAAACAGACCCCACAGAGCCCCAGGACAGCAACACAATTAGACCCAACCAAATCATGAGAAGACAAAAAGACATATTGGACATATTGACATATTGGAAAGAATTAACAAAAAAACTGAGCAAACTAGAATGCTATTTGGCCCCAAACAGAGAGTACACAGTGGCAGAATACCTGACCACTGTGACTGACCCAAACTTAAGGAAAGCTTTGGCTATGTACAGACTCAGTGAGTATAACCTTGCTATTGAGAAAGGCTGCCATAGGCAGACCTGGCTCTCAAGAGAAGACCGGCTTTGTGCACTCTGCCCACAAAATGAGGTGGAAACTGAGTGGCCCTTCCTAACCTCCTGCCAAATATATGACCATATTAGAGACACATATTTCCCTCAGATTACACAGACCCACAAAGAATTCGAAAACATTTCCAATTTTGATAAACTCCCATATCCGTTGTGTGAAATACCACAATGTGTCATCACAGCAGCAGAATTTGTGACCTGTTGTCACAAGAAAAGGGCAATTGTAAATACAATGGCTGAGGCTGCTTTGTTGCTCTGTGGATGTGTCCCAATTGGCCATTGGACCTGGTCAAAAGTAGTGCACTATATAGGGAAAAGGGTGCAATTTGGAACGCAGACTGCATGTGGCCTCATGTAGCCCATCAGCTAGAAGGCATCTCACCCTTCTCGGCCCTCATTGTCCCAACAACTCCCCAAAGTTAATGACTTCACGCATTACTGCAAATGGCTGGGATTGAAATAATGCCCCACACCTGATGAATACAGTAGTTCACAGCAATGCTGTTAGCTGTCCATTTCCTGTACTGATATATCCTGTCATGTACTGTCCTGTACTGATATATCCTGTCATGTACTGTCCTGTACTGATATATCCTGTCATGTACTGTCCTGTACTGATATATCCTGTCATGTACTGTCCTGTACTGATATATCCTGTCATGTTCTGTCCTGTACTGATATATCCTGTCATGTTCTGTCCTGTACTGATATATCCTGTCATGTACTGTCCTGTACTGATATATCCTGTCATGTTCTGTCCTGTACTGATATATCCTGTCATGTTCTGTCCTGTACTGATATATCCTGTCATGTACTGTCCTGTACTGATATATCCTGTCATGTACTGTCCTGTACTGATATATCCTGTCATGTTCTGTCCTGATATATCCTGTCATGTTCTGTCCTGTACTGATATATCCTGTCATGTACTGTCCTGTACTGATATATCCTGTCATGTTCTGTCCTGTACTGATATATCCTGTCATGTTCTGTCCTGTACTGATATATCCTGTCATGTACTGTCCTGTACTGATATATCCTGTCATGTACTGTCCTGTACTGATATATCCTGTCATGTACTGTCCTGTACTGATATATCCTGTCATGTACTGTCCTGTACTGATATATCCTGTCATGTACTGTCCTGTGGTGGATGGGATGCTCAAGTGACTCCTAAACTGATTGCCAGAGGAGCAATGAAGGAGAAAACGATAGTGGAGCGTATGCTCTGGTGACCATGGCCAGCGTGTGTGTGTTAGGGCCTTGCCTAGCTAGCTGGTCTGTATTCACAGAGCATCTGTCCCTCACTGTGCATCTGAAAGCTGCTGACACACTACTCTCTACCTGGTCCCATCACCAATAATCAGCCATGTGAACATCACTCACCATCACCGCCCTGCCTCTGCCAACATACACACACACATATACACCCGCACACACACATACATACAGCCTGGACTCTGGCTATTAACAACTCTCTCAAAGATTTTCAAAAGCCCCTAAAATATTATTATCATCAGACAAACCCTGACATTTTTCCCAAACATTCTCATCCACTGTCTTAAATATTTAGTCTTGCCCATTAACCCTCTGAATGGCACACATACACAATCCATGTCTTATTGTCTCAAGGCTTAAAAATCCTTCTTTAACTCATCTCCTCCCCTTCATCTACACTGATTGAAGTCTATTTAACAAATTACAATAATAAGGGATCATAGCTTCCAACTGGATTCACCTGGTCAGTCTATGTCATGTAAAGAGAATATGTTCCTAATGTGTTGTACACTCAGTGTATATACAGTTGAAATCGGAAGTTTAAATACACTTAGGTTGGAGTCATTAAGACTCGTTTTTCAACCACTTCACAAATGTCTTGTTAACAAACTACAGTTTTGGCAAGTCGGTTAGGACATCTACTTTGTGCATGACACAAGTAATTTTCCAACAATTGTTTACAGACAGATTATTTCACTTAAAATTCACTGTATCAAAATTCCAGTGGGTCAGAAGCTTACATACACTAAGTTGACTGTGCCTTTAAACAGCTTGGAAAATTCCAGAAAATTATGTCATGGTTTTAGAGGCCTCTGATAGGCTAATTGACATAAGTTTAGTCAATTGGAGGTGTACCTGTGGATGTATTTCAAGGCCTACCTTCAAACTCAGTGCCTCTTTGCTTGACATCATGGGAAAATCAAAAGAAATCAGCCAAGACCTCCACTAGTCTGGTTCATCCTTGGGAGCAATTTCCAAACGTCTGAAGGTACCACGTTCATCTGTACAAACAATAGTACGCAAGTATAAACACCATGGGACCACGCAGCCGTCATACCGCTCAGGAAGGAGACGCGGTCTGTCTCCTAGATATGAATGTACTTTGGTGCGAAAAGTGCAAATCAATCCCAGAACAACAGCAAAGGACCTTGTGAAGATGCTGGAGGAATCCGGTACAAAAGTATCTAAATCCACAGTAAAAACGAGTCCTATATCGACATAACCTGAAAGGCCGCTCAGCAAGGAAGAAGCCACTGTTCCAAAACCGCCATTAACTTCATCGAGATAGGGGGCGCTCTTTTAATTTTTGGATAAAAAACGTTCCCGTTTTAGACAAGATATTTTGTCACGAAAAGATGCTCGACTATGCATGTAATTGACAGCTTTGGAAAGAAAAAACTCTGACGTTTCCAAAACTGCAAAGATATTATCTGTGAGTGCCCCAGAACTAATGCTACAGGCGAAACCAAGATGAAATTTCATACAGGAAATGGTCCGGATTTTGAATGCCCTGTGTTCCAATGTCTCCTTATATGGCTGTGAATGCGCCAGGAATGAGCCTGCACTTTCTGTCATTTCCCCAAGGTGTCTGCAGCATTGTGACGTATTTGTAGGCATATCATTGGAAGATTGACCATAAGAGACTACATTTACCAGGTGTCCGCCCGGTGTCCTCCGTCGAAATTATTGAGTAATCTCCAGCTCCATGCGCGTTCCATTTTCTTCAGAGGAGAAACCAAACTGCCACGAATGATTTATCGTCGATAGATATGTGAAAAACACCTTGAGGATTGATTCTAAATAACGTTTGCCATGTTTCTGTCGATATTATGGAGTTAATTTGGAAAAAAGTTTGCGTTGTAATCACTTAATTTTCTGTTTTTTTCTTACCCAAACGTGATGAACAAAACGGAGCGATTTGTCCTACACAAATAATCTTTTTGGAAAAACTGAACATTTGCTATCTAACTGAGAGTCTCCTCATTGAAAACATCTGAAGTTCTTCAAAGGTAAATTATTTTATTTGAATGCTTTTCTTGTTTTTGTGAAAATGTTGCATGCTGAATGCTAGGCTTAATGCTATGCTAGGCTATCAATACTCTTACATAAATGCTTGTTTAGCTATGGTTCAAAAGCATATTTTGAAAATCTGAGATGACAGTGTTGTTAACAAAAGGCTAAGCTTGAGAGCTAATATATTTATTTCATTTCATTTGCGATTTTCATGAATAGTTAACGTTGCGTTATGCTAATGAGCTTGCGGCGATAATTACACTCCTGGATACAGGTTTTTTTCGTAGCCAAACGTGATGAACAAAACGGAGCGATTTGTCCTACACAAATAATCTTTTTGGAAAAAGTGAACATTTGCTATCTAACTGAGAGTCTCCTCATTGAAAACATCTGAAGTTCTTCAAAGGTAAATTATTTTATTTGAATGCTTTTCTTGTTTTTGTGAAAATGTTGCATGCTGAATGCTAGGCTTAATGCTATGCTAGCTATCAATACTCTTACACAAATGCTTGTTTAGCTATGGTTCAAAAGCATATTTTGAAAATCTGAGATGACAGTGTTGTTAACAAAAGGCTAAGCTTGAGAGCAAATATATTTATTTAATTTCATTTGCGATTTTCATGAATAGTTAACGTTGCGTTATGGTAATGAGCTTGAGGCTATAAATAGGATCCCGGATACGGGATTGCTCGTCGCAACAGGTTAAAAAGCCAGACTACGGTTCGCAACTGCACATGTGGACATGTCGCATCCGCGCTTCGGTCTGCAGGTTGTATAACTTTTTCATTACATTTCATTACATTTCATTATAGTACAACGGTCTGATTTGTCTAATCTTAGCAATTTCTTCTTAGCTAGCTACATAGTCGTCGTTGTATCAAAGATAATTGCGTAATTATCGTATTTCGTCGTCTCCTATCTGCCCAACGCGTTCACCGTCTACCGTAGCACTGTAGTAACTATCACACTCAACTGAACGACTTGATTAGTGTAGTGTTAGCTAGCTACATAGTTGTCTTTGCTGTCTTCGTTTCCAAGATAATTGTGTAGTTAGAGTGTGTAGTCTTAGAGTGATTATCTTAATTTACCGAGGTTAGCTAGCCAGCTATTTTGTCGTCCTTAACGTAGGAGACACTCCTAGCTAGCCAATAGCTAGCCAATGTCTACTGAATAGAACTTTCGCATTCCGGTCGCATTCCGCTTCGCTCCACAGGTAGTATCATATTTTCATTTCATTTCATTACAGTCCCAACGGTGTGATTTGTTTGATCGTAGCTAGCTACATAGCTAGCTACATAGCCGTCTTTGTTTCAAAGATAATTGTGTAGTCTAGAGCGATTTTCTAGGTTAGCTAGCCAGCTATTGTCGTTCTCCTAACGCAACGTAACGTAACCAACACTGCTAGCTAGCCAGCTTACCCCCGAAAAGCAGCATTGTAGAAACTTCACACTCAACGGAACGACTTGATTAGGGTAGTGTCAACAACGCAGCTAGCCTACCTCAGCAGTACTGTATCATTTTAATCATTTTAGTCAATTAGATTCTTGCTACGTAAGCTTAACTTTCTGAACATTCGAGACGTGTAGTCCACTTGTCATTCCAATCTCCTCTGCATTAGCGTAGCCTCTTCTCTAGCCTGTCAAATATGTGTCTGTCTATCCCTGTTCTCTCCTCTCTGCACAGACCATACAAACGCCCCACACCGCATGGCCGCGGCCACCCTAATCTGGTGGTCCCAGCGCGCACGACCCACGTGGAGTTCCAGGTCTCCGGTAGCCTCTGGAACTGCCGATCTGCGGCCAACAAGGCAGAGTTCATCTCAGCCTATGCCTCCCTCCAGTCCCTCGACTTCTTGGCTCTGACGGAAACATGGATCACCACAGACAACACCGCTACTCCTACTGCTCTCTCTTCGTCCGCCCACGTGCTCTCGCACACCCCGAGAGCTTCTGGTCAGCGGGGTGGTGGCACCGGGATCCTCATCTCTCCCAAGTGGTCATTCTCTCTTTCTCCCCTTACCCATCTGTCTATCGCCTCCTTTGAATTCCATGCTGTCACAGTTACCAGCCCTTTCAAGCTTAACATCCTTATCATTTATCGCCCTCCAGGTTCCCTCGGAGAGTTCATCAATGAGCTTGATGCCTTGATAAGCTCCTTTCCTGAGGACGGCTCACCTCTCACAGTTCTGGGCGACTTTAACCTCCCCACGTCTACCTTTGACTCATTCCTCTCTGCCTCCTTCTTTCCACTCCTCTCCTCTTTTGACCTCACCCTCTCACCTTCCCCCCTACTCACAAGGCAGGCAATACGCTCGACCTCATCTTTACTAGATGCTGTTCCTCCACTAACCTCATTGCAACTCCCCTCCAAGTCTCCGACCACTACCTTGTATCCTTTTCCCTCTCGCTCTCATCCAACACTTCCCACACTGCCCCTACTCGGATGGTATCGCGCCGTCCCAACCTTCGCTCTCTCCCCCGCTACTCTCTCCTCTTCCATCCTATCATCTCTTCCCTCTGCTCAAACCTTCTCCAACCTATCTCCTGATTCTGTCTCCTCAACCCTCCTCTCCTCCCTTTCTGCATCCTTTGACTCTCTATGTCCCCTATCCTCCAGGCCGGCTCGGTCCTCCCCTCCCGCTCCGTGGCTCGACGACTCTTTGCGAGCTCACAGAACAGGGCTCCGGGCAGCAGAGCGGAAATGGAGGAAAACTCGCCTCCCTGCGGACCTGGCATCCTTTCACTCCCTCCTCTCTACATTTTCCTCCTCTGTCTCTGCTGCTAAAGCCACTTTCTACCACGCTAAATTCCAAGCATCTGCCTCTAACCCTAGGAAGCTCTTTGCCACCTTCTCCTCCCTCTTGAATCCTCCTCCCCCTCCCCCTCCTCCCTCTCTGCAGATGACTTCGTCAACCATTTTGAAAAGAAGGTCGACGACATCCGATCCTCGTTTGCTAAGTCAAACGACACCGCTGGTTCTGCTCACACTGCCCTACCCTGTGCTCTGACCTCTTTCTCCCCTCTCTCTCCAGATGACATCTCGCGTCTTGTGACGGCCGGCCGCCCAACAACCTGCCCGCTTGACCCTATCCCCTCCTCTCTTCTCCAGACCATTTCCGGAGACCTTCTCCCTTACCTCACCTCGCTCATCAACTCATCCCTGACCGCTGGCTACGTCCCTCCCGTCTTCAAGAGAGCGAGAGTTGCACCCCTTCTGAAAAAACCTACACTCGATCCCTCCGATGTCAACAACTACAGACCAGTATCCCTTCTTTCTTTTCTCTCCAAAACTCTTGAACGTGCCGTCCTTGGCCAGCTCTCCCGCTATCTCTCTCAGAATGACCTTCTTGATCCAAATCAGTCAGGTTTCAAGACTAGTCATTCAACTGAGACTGCTCTTCTCTGTATCACGGAGGCGCTCCGCACTGCTAAAGCTAACTCTCTCTCCTCTGCTCTCATCCTTCTAGACCTATCGGCTGCCTTCGATACTGTGAACCATCAGATCCTCCTCTCCACCCTCTCCGAGTTGGGCATCTCCGGCGCGGCCCACGCTTGGATTGCGTCCTACCTGACAGGTCGCTCCTACCAGGTGGCGTGGCGAGAATCCGTCTCCTCACCACGTGCTCTCACCACTGGTGTCCCCAGGGCTCTGTTCTAGGCCCTCTCCTATTCTCGCTATACACCAAGTCACTTGGCTCTGTCATAACCTCACATGGTCTCTCCTATCATTGCTATGCAGACGACACACAATTAATCTTCTCCTTTCCCCTTCTGACGACCAGGTGGCGAATCGCATCTCTGCATGTCTGGCAGACATATCAGTGTGGATGACGGATCATCACCTCAAGCTGAACCTCGGCAAGACGGAGCTGCTCTTCCTCCCGGGAAGGACTGCCCGTTCCATGATCTCGCCATCACGGTTGACAACTCCATTGTGTCCTCGTCCCAGAGCGCTAAGAACCTTGGCGTGATCCTGGACAACACCCTGTCGTTCTCAAATAACATCAAGGCGGTGGCCCGTTCCTGTAGGTTCATGCTCTACAACATCCGCAGAGTACGACCCTGCCTCACACAGGAAGCGGCGCAGGTCCTAATCCAGGCACTTGTCATCTCCCGTCTGGATTACTGCAACTCGCTGTTGGCTGGGCTCCCTGCCTGTGCCATTAAACCCCTACAACTCATCCAGAACGCCGCAGCCCGTCTGGTGTTCAACCTTCCCAAGTTCTCTCACGTCACCCCGCTCCTCCGCTCTCTCCACTGGCTTCCAGTTGAAGCTCGCATCCGCTACAAGACCATGGTGCTTGCCTACGGAGCTGTGAGGGGAACGGCACCTCAGTACCTCCAGGCTCTGATCAGGCCCTACACCCAAACAAGGGCACTGCGTTCATCCACCTCTGGCCTGCTCGCCTCCCTACCACTGAGGAAGTACAGTTCCCGCTCAGCCCAGTCAAAACTGTTCGCTGCTCTGGCCCCCCAATGGTGGAACAAACTCCCTCACGACGCCAGGACAGCGGAGTCAATCACCACCTTCCGGAGACACCTGAAACCCCACCTCTTTAAGGAATACCTAGGATAGGATAAAGTAATCCTTCTCACCACCCCCCTTAAAAGACCTAGATGCACTATTGTAAAGTGGCTGTTCCACTGGATGTCATAAGGTGAAAGCACCAATTTGTAAGTCGCTCTGGATAAGAGCGTCTGCTAAATGACTTAAATGTAAATGTAAATGTAAGATCGTACTTTTTGGAGAAATGTTTTCTGGTCTGATGAAACAAAAAAATAACTGTTTGGCCATAATGACCATTGTTATGTTTGGAGGAAAAAGGGGAAGGCTTGCAAGCCGACGTATACTATCCCAACCGTGAAGCACGGGGGTGGCAGCATCATGTTGTGGGGGTGCTTTGCTGCAGGAGGGACTGGTCCACTTCACAAAATAGATGGCATCATGAAGTAGGACAATTATGTGGATATATTGAAGCAACATCTCAAGACATCAGCCAGGAAGGTAAAGCTTGGTCGCAAATGGGTCTTCCAAATGGACAATGACCCAAAGCATACTTCCAAAGTTGTGGTAAAATTGCTCAAGGACAACAAAGTCAAGGTATTGGAGTGGCCATCACAAAGCCCGGACCTCAATCCTATAGAAGATTTGTGGGCAGAACTGAAAAAGCGTGTGCGAGCAAGGAGGCCTACAAACCTGACTCAGTTACACCAGTTACTAGGAGGAATGGGACAAAATTCACCCAACTTATTGTGGGAAGCTTGTGGAAGGCTACCCGAAACATTTGACCCAAGTTAAACTATTTAAAGGCAATGCTACCAAATACTAATTGAGTGTATGTAAACTTCCACTGGGAATGTGATGAAATAAATAAAAGCTGAAATAAATCATTCTCTCTACTATTATTCAGCCATTTCACATTCTTAAAATAAAGTGGTGATCCTAATTGACCTAAGACAGGGGATTTTTGCTAGAATTAAATGTCAGGAATTGTAAAACTGAGTTTAAATATATTTGGCTAAGGTGTATGTAAACTTCCGACATCAACTGTATCAACAAATTTGCAAGGGCACTAGAACAATCCGCAACACCCAGCCTCACCCTACAAGATTCTGAAGTCAAATGTCTACTGTTTGCTGAGGATTTGGTGCTTTTGTCCCCAACTAAGGAGGGCCTACAGCAGCACCTAGATCTTCTGCACAGATTCTGTCAGACCTGGGCCCTGACAGTGAATCTCAGTAAGACATGGTGTTCCAAATTTTTTCCAGTTGCCAGGACCACAAATAGAAATGCCATGCCCTAGAGCAAACCAAAAACTATACCTACCTCAGCCTAAACATCAGCACCACAGGTAAATTCCAAAAAGCTGTGAATGATCTGAGAGACAAGGCAAGAAAGGCCTTCTACGCCATCAAAGGGAACATGAAATTCATATTTAAACATTCTTGAATCAGTTATAGAACCCATTGCCCTTTATGGTGCTTTATTCTATAACTAGAGGACTCCTGATATCTCCAGAAGTATAATTTTTTTGTCTTTATCTGTTGTGGTCCAGTCCTGTCTTTTTCCTAGCTAGGGCCATCTACTTTAAGTGCTGCCTGTCTTCCCAGTAGACTAATTGGTGTGTGAACTGCTGACTGCACATAACTTGCAGATAGTTGTTGACACATCAACCAGGATCAAGGGGCAGGGCAATTTGTGACTTGTTTTAGTAATCAGTGGCTGCATTGGAGGGGGCGTGGTTTCACCTCTCCTAGGCAATCAGCAATTAGTACAGTGAGGCGTGCTCTCCACCTCTGCTAGGCAATTAGCAATCAGTGTTAGTTCTTCAGTCTCCCTGGTTTCTCAGCGGCAGCTGTAAGCGGTGGTCGTTCAGTTCTGCCGGAACTCTAAGACCATCGCCGAAACTAAGACGGTTCTGCCGAGTTGTTTGAGGAAGGAACGAGAGGAAGGCTCACACCACTCTGTCACTTGAGTATCTCACCTAGTTATTTACAGATTATCTCATTTAGCGTTTTTGTATCTTTGTCAACTACTGTGTGTGTGTTCTATACCTGTTAGTTCCTCTCCCTGTAGGCTTTACAGACGCTCCCCACCCCTTGTCTGCAACCCTTCTGATTTAGTGTATCCTGCACGCAAAACCCAGGTGGAATTCCGGGTATCTGGCAGCATTTGGAACTGCTGATCTGCGGTCAGAACGCAGAGTTCATCTCAGCCTATGCTGCCCTTCAGTCCCTTGGCTTTTTGGTCCCAACGGAGACATGGATCAACCCTCTAATTATCAAAATCCAGAAAAGAGCCTTTCAATTCTACAACCACCTAAAAGGAAGAAATTCCCAAACCTTCCCTAACAAAGCCATCACCTACAGAGAGATACGTCTGCTCAGCAAGTTGTTCATTAGGCTCTGTTCACAAACCGACCCCACATAACTCCAGGACAGCAACACAATTAGACCCAACCAAAACATGAGAAAACAAAATTATAATTACTTGACACATTGGAAAGAACTGAGCAAACTGGAACGCTATTTGGCCCTAAACAGAGAGTACACAGTGGCAGAATACCTGACCACTGTGACTGACCCAAAATTAAGGAAAGCTTTGACTATGTACAGACTCAGTGAGCATAGCCTTGCTATTGAGAAAGGCCACCATAGGCAGACCTGGCTCTCAAGAGAAGACAGGCTATGTGCTCACTGCCCACAAAATGGAAACTGAGCTGCACTTCCTAACCTCCTGCCAAATGTATGACCATATTTCCCTCAGATTACACAAACCCACAAAGAATTCTGAAATAAATCAAATGTCTATTTGGTGAAATATGACAGTGTGCCATCACAGCAGCAAGATGTGTGACCTGTTGCCTCAAGAAAAGGGAAACTAGTGAAGAACAAACACCATTGTAAATACAACCCATATTTGTTAATGTATTTTTCCCCTTTGTTCTTCAACTATTTGCACATCATTTAAACACTGTACATAACCATAATATAACATTTGAGATGTCTCTATTCTTTTGAAATGTTTACTGTTCATTTCTGATGGTTTATTTCACTTGCTTTGGCAATGTAAACATATATTTTCCATGCCAATAAAACCCTCTAGAGTTCAATTAAAATTGAATTAAGAGAGGCGATGTGTGTAGGATTTCTGGTGAGTTACTATAGATGCTCTTTCTCCCATACACTGGTGTTTATTAATAGAGCTCTCCACTGCACTGTGCTGGGCCTGCTCTGCTCTGCTGCCTGACTGGGAGGATGGGTGGCCAGGGCCTGTGTTGGGCCTGCTGTGCTCTGCTGCCTGACTGGGAGGATGGGTGGCCAGGGCCTGTGTTGGGCCTGCTCTGCTCTGCTGCCTGACTGGGAGGATGGGTGGCCAGGGCCTGTGCTGGGCCTGCTGTGCTCTGCTGCCTGACTGGGAGGATGGGTGGCCAGGGCCTGTGCTGGGCCTGCTCTGCTCTGCTGCCTGACTGGGAGGATGGGTGGCCAGGGCCTGTGCTGGGCCTGCTGTGCTCTGCTGCCTGACTGGGAGGATGGGTGGCCAGGGCCTGTGCTGGGCCTGCTGTGCTCTGCTGCCTGACTGGGAGGATGGGTGGCCAGGGCCTGTGTTGGGCCTGCTCTGCTCTGCTGCCTGACTGGGAGGATGGGTGGCCAGGGCCTGTGTTGGGCCTGCTCTGCTCTGCTGCCTGACTGGGAGGATGGGTGGCCAGGGCCTGTGCTGGGCCTGCTCTGCTCTGCTGCCTGACTGGGAGGATGGGTGGCCAGGGCCTGTGTTGGGCCTGCTCTGCTCTGCTGCCTGACTGGGAGGATGGGTGGCCAGGGCCTGTGTTGGGCCTGCTCTGCTCTGCTGCCTGACTGGGAGGATGGGTGGCCAGGGCCTGTGCTGGGCCTGCTGTGCTCTGCTGCCTGACTGGGAGGATGGGTGGCCAGGGCCTGTGCTGGGCCTGCTGTGCTCTGCTGCCTGACTGGGAGGATGGGTGGCCAGGGCCTGTGTTGGGCCTGCTCTGCTCTGCTGCCTGACTGGGAGGATGGGTGGCCAGGGCCTGTGTTGGGCCTGCTCTGCTCTGCTGCCTGACTGGGAGGATGGGTGGCCAGGGCCTGTGCTGGGCCTGCTCTGCTCTGCTGCCTGACTGGGAGGATGGGTGGCCAGGGCCTGTGTTGGGCCTGCTCTGCTCTGCTGCCTGACTGGGAGGATGGGTGGCCAGGGCCTGTGTTGGGCCTGCTCTGCTCTGCTGCCTGACTGGGAGGATGGGTGGCCAGGGCCTGTGTTGGGCCTGCTCTGCTCTGCTGCCTGACTGGGAGGATGGGTGGCCAGGGCCTGTGCTGGGCCTGCTCTGCTCTGCTGCCTGACTGGGAGGATGGGTGGCCAGGGCCTGTGCTGGGCCTGCTCTGCTCTGCTGCCTGACTGGGAGGATGGGTGGCCAGGGCCTGTGCTGGGCCTGCTCTGCTCTGCTGCCTGACTGGGAGGATGGGTGGCCAGGGCCTGTGTTGGGCCTGCTCTGCTCTGCTGCCTGACTGGGAGGATGGGTGGCCAGGGCCTGTGCTGGGCCTGCTCTGCTCTGCTGCCTGACTGGGAGGATGGGTGGCCAGGGCCTGTGTTGGGCCTGCTCTGCTCTGCTGCCTGACTGGGAGGATGGGTGGCCAGGGCCTGTGTTGGGCTGTGTGCTCTTAAGCTGGGCACCGTGGTGCTGGGTGATAGGTGACCTCTGTTTACCAGACAGCACCAGTCAGGAACACAATAACAACATAGTAACCAGGCCAGGTCTCTAAGAGAGCCTGTGTGGGTACATTAATAAGGCTAGGAGAGGTCTGAGCATTAAAGACCCAGACATGAGTGTCTGGGGCTCTTAGGGCTAGACCCTTGAGAAGAGCTTGCACCTGTAATGAATAAGACTTTGAAAAGGCTTGGCGCTCTAAATGTGATAGGTCAGATACTCACACATGGGCTTGAGCTGGCCAATCAGCTCCTCCTTGGTCCACTTGGCCCATTCCTTCTTGTCTGTGTTGATGGAGCACAGGATTGGCCCGCATGGTTTCCCACAGTCCTCTATGGCCGGCACATTCAAGTAGTGGACGAGCACGATGTCAGGGTTCTGGAGAGGGAGGGAGAGAAGGAGGGGAACCTTAGGTTAGTCAGCAGACTCAGATGATGTGGGTCTGGTAACAGTGAGAGAGAATGGGAATCACACATAGGCCCAGAGAGAGAGAGAGACCCTGCTGGAAGTGTAACACCTTCCAGCATTACAGCTGTTGTGTTAGCACACAGACATGCTGCTGGAATAGGCTGCTGTTGGAGAGACATGGTAACTCTCACACAAATAATTGAGTGAGAAAAGCTCACAGAGAGAGAGTGATAGAGAGAGGGTAAGAGAGACAGAGAAAGAGAAGCAAAACATGAATGTGTCTCTGAAGAAATATGTGGAGGGGATGTTAAAACCTCTGGAAGATTGTGTGTCTGCGTGTGTGGTAATGGCCTTGCTATGTGCATGTAACACACTTATAGCATTTTGTGTAGTCCTCCCACATGCCGAGCCAATGCCCTCTATTAACTTGCCTGTGTACCCAGTCAGATCCACCAATTTACCCGCCACAACTGTTACCTACAGTATGTAAATTCCCTAAATTGACAGCTTATGAAAAATTGGTGTCATTTAAAAGACCGGTTGAGCCGGTGTGAATAACATCAATTCTCTTCTGTAATCATGAATAGCTTTGATTACTGTGCAGAGTAAACAGTGGCTGGAGAAACACTCCCACTCCGCTCCTTAAGACTCCATTTATTAGTAACACACTAATGCCAATAACAACACACACATGCACCACACTCACTCTCATTAGGTGTACACACACACACACACACACACACACACACACACACACACAGACCTGTTAAAGTAACAAAATAAATGTAATGACAGCATGTGTTTGCATGTAGTTTGAAGCTACTTCAGTGCTAAGTGGATTCTAAATCAACATGCTACTAGGTCTGTGCTCCCTACTGGTCCAAACCATTCATCTGTACCATTCATTCCTCCACTCCCCTCTCCAACCCCCTTATCCTCTCGCTCTACCTTGATCAAGGATGGAGGGAGGGGTGAGAGATTAACCAGGGATAATAAAGATGGAGGGAGGAGAGAGATACACCAGGGATAATAAAGATGGAGGGAGGAGAGAGATACACCAGGGATAATAAAGATGGAGGGAGGAGAGAGAAACACCAGGGATAATAAAGATGGAGGGAGGAGAGAGAAACACCAGGGATAATAAAGATGGAGGGAGGAGAGAGAAACACCAGGGATAATAAAGATGGAGGGAGGAGAGAGAAACACCAGGGATAATAAAGATGGAGGGAGGAGAGAGAAACACCAGGGATAATAAAGATGGAGGGAGGAGAGAGAAACACCAGGGATAATAAAGATGGAGGGAGGAGAGAGAAACACCAGGGATAATAAAGATGGAGGAGAGGAGAGAACACCAGGGATAATAAAGATGGAGGGAGGAGAGAAACACCAGGGATAATAAAGATGGAGGGAGAGAGAGATACACCAGGGATAATAAAGATGGAGGGAGGAGAGAGAAACACCAGGGATAATAAAGATGGAGGGAGGAGAGAGATACACCAGGGATAATAAAGATGGAGGGAGGAGAGAGAAACCCAAGGGATAATAAAGGTACAGCATAATAGTCCATTCTGACCTGCACAGGTTCTCTCAAAATACTGCTAAAAGTGTCTATTATACATAAGCCATGTTCAGTGATTTGTGCATAGGGCCAACCAGTGTTGGAATCATCTCATATTCAAAACAATAAAATGATATTATCTTAAAAAAGCCTAATGGTTGTTATTACAGAGTCATTTTCTTGATTTAGTTGACTTATTAATTTCAGCTCCTGGTGGGAAAAAAGGGCTATTCTTTGATAGGTCTTTTGTAGTGGTACTGGTATCTGGATATTTAGTCCGTGTCACACCAGTCTGATCTATGGCCCTCACCCCACCAACACAGCTGGACAAGGAGATGTGTTATCTCCTCTGTGATAAACGTTGTCCCTGTTCCCTGCCATTGGAGTCAACACCCTGAGACGGCTGGCCCCGCTTTCATGGTGACAGGGCGGGCGGGCGTGTGATGCCCCCAGATGGCATCACCAGCTGTGGTAATCGCCAGGCCATGGCCTCAATCCTTAACTAGCACGATAGGGGCGAATAAAGGGCCACAGCACACACTCATGAGCACATTGGGGAAGGCACTCATACACACCAATAAAAACAAACACACACACACACACATATTGCACACGCACACAGACACACACACACAAAACATAACTTCTACCCACATAGCAGCCCCACGCCCCCTCCCCTCCATTTAAACCCCACCCATACATAAAGACACACACTGCTGTTCCCTACCACACACACACATTGGTCCCTGCCCTACAATGAATGGGAACATTTGGCTGGCAGCCTTACAGCTCATCCAAACAACAGTAATCTGTAGAGGCCAGCTACAGCTAGCTACAGTAGGCGTTAGTATTATGAATTTGCTGTTATGACTTGTAAAATCCATGTGTGAGCCAGCAGTGGTTTTGTCCCAAATGGGACCCTATTCCCTATGTAGTGCACTACTTTGACCAAGGCCTAATGGGAATAGAGTGCCATTTGGGACTCAGGCAGCGTATGACGTGTGTAAGTGTAACTTTTCCCCCTCTCTCCTCAGAGTGCCTTTACAACACATTTAGCAGCTCTCGTCGGCCCACTTAGTCCCTCCTCCTCTCCGCCACCAAGAAAACAACACAATGAAAATGTAAAGCGTCACATAAATCTATCAGGATGGTAATTTAATTTAATTTCCTGCTGGCTGCTTTCTTTTCCTCTGTGTAATATCACCAGTTTGTTTCTCTCCAAAGGAAACAGGAGAAAAGCTGAGGGGGGAACTTTTTCCTGGATACTGTTTTGCAGAGAAAATGAGATCTCATTAACTTATTGATTAATTGTGTAATGTAGTCTTTTGGTTGTTTTCCTGCTTGTTTCCCATGCGGGTTACAGGGCCGCTTTCCAGCTGTACATTTCCGCAATGGTGGTGGGGGGAGAGTGGGATCCGGTTGCTGGAGTGTGTGGAGGGGGAGTGTGTTTGTGTTTGCGTTTGTGTGTGTGTGTGTGTTTGTGCAAGGTGTTTGTGTGTGTGTGTGTGTGTGTGTGTGTGTGTGTGTGTGTGTGTGTGTGTGTGTGTGTGTGTGTGCATGTTAGTGTGGGAGGCTCCAAGGTATTGATGGTGCACATCCAAGTTGTAGTCGAGGTAAAAAAAACAATATGCATGCATCATGTGTATTTGTAGACAGTGTTGTTATGTTGTTGTGTTAGTGTGTAGTCTGGTGAACATCCCCAAAGCAGATGGATGGATGTTGCAGAGTAAATGACCTACCGAGGCTAAGGGAGGCAGTCACAGGGGTGGCATGTCTACTAAGGGGGGGGTGAACACATGCACACACACACAAACACACGCATACACTCTCACACATACATCCCACACACACACACACACACACACACACACACACACACACACATACACACACACACACACACACATATACACATATACACACACAAACACCTTGCACAATCACACACATGTACACACGCAGACACACACAATCCCCACCAACACACACACAAACCAAAAACACATCATCACGCTACCGCAAGACCAGGGTACAGTCGTAGCCAGGCAACAGGTTTCTTTGGTACCCACACCGCTCAGCTCAGCCTCAGCACCACTACCTTGCTCTGGAGTCAGTACACACCACACTGATATACAGCAGAGCTCAGCCAGGCATGTTGCCACAGCTACAGCAAGGGGAAAGAGCCTGGGTTCCAAATGGCACCCTACCCCTTCATAGTGCTCTCTAGTCAAAATTCATGCATTATGTAGGGAATAGGGTGCCATTTAGGAGGCAGCCAGAACCTCATTACCAGGGTTACAGTTACAGAGTCGGACAATGCTCCTACCAGGACAGGCCATGTACTGTAGACCCAGGGCTCTCAACAGGCTCTGGCAGACAGATACAGACACCACAGTGCTTGTCCGTTGGTTGAAACGTTCATGTAATCTGTAACATGGGCCTGCAAGCCCTGGTGACCCCTGTCACAGTTCTCTGCCCTCTCCTCTCTTCTCCTCTCCTCTTTTCTCCTTTCCTTGCCGCTCCCCTTGTCTCCATGTAGCCGTCACTACCAACACGGTACCACGACCTCATTAAGGGGAGAGAAGAGAGGAGAGGGGGGGCTGGGAGAGGAGAGAGGGGGCTGGGAGAAGGGGGCTGGGAGAGGAGGAGAGATTGGAGGTGGGGAAGGGAGAGAAGAGAGGAGGGCTGGGAGCGGAGAGAGGAGGAGAGGAGAGAGGGCTCTGAAAGAGGATGGATGATAGGAGGGGGAGAGAGAAGAAAGAGAGGAGAGGAGAGGGAGAGGAGAGGAGAGGAGAGGAGAGGAGAGGAGTGCTCCAGGCCCAGTGCTGCCTGGCATAAAGTTACTGTAGCAGCTAGGCCTCTCTCTTACAATGAGCTGCGTAGCACTGGAGCGATAAGAACAGCCATTAACATGAAAGGATCTTAATTAAGAAGAGGAGGCTTGGTGGGACGTGGAGGAGCTGAGGACTGATGGGAGAAACCTAGTGAGGAACAAGATAAAGCCACCAGCCGCACGGAGGGGAATGACTTCAAAGCTTAGGGAGGGTAGCAGCAATCAGACAGCAGACAGATACACAGAGAGAGGAGGAAGGCAGGTTCTCAGAGGAGAAGTCAGGAGAAAACCACCCATTCCTCAGAGGAGGAGGAGGAGAAGATGGATGGAAATAGGCTAGGGAGGAGAAACTACTTCAGAGACATACAGTACCAGTCAAAAGTTTGGACACACCTACTCATTCAAGGGTTTTTCTTTATTTTTACTATTTTCTACATTGTAGAATAATAGTGAAGACATCAATACTATGAAATAACACAAATGGAATCATGTAGTAACCAAAAAAGTTTTGTTATATTTGAGATTCTTCAAAGTAGCCACCCTTTGCCTTGATGACAGCTTTGCACACTCTTTGCAGTCTCTCAACCAGCTGCATGAGGCAGTAACTTGGGAATACATTTCAATTAGCAGGTGTGCCTTGTTAAAAGTTAATTTGTGGAATTGCTTTCCTTCTTAATGCGTTTGAGCCAATTAGTTGTGTTGTGACAAGGTAGGGGTGGTATACAGAAGATAGCCCTATTTGGTAAAAGACCAAGTCCATATTATGTCAAGCTCAAATAAGCAAAGAGAAACGACAGTCCCTCATTATTTTAAGACATGAAGGTCAGTCAATCCTAAACATTTCAAGAACATTTTGCAGTCGCAAAAACCATCAAGCGCTACGATGAAACTGGCTCTCACGAAGACCGCCACAGGAAAGGAAAATCCAGAGTTACCTCTGCTGCAGAGGATCAGTTCATTAGAGTGACCAACCTCAGGAATGGCAGTCCAAATAAATGCTTCATAGAGTTCAAGTAACAGACACTAGGTCAACATCAACTGTTCAGATGAGATTGCGTGAATCAGGCCTTCATGGTCAAATTGCTGCATATAAACCACTACTAAAGTACACCAATAATAAGAAGAGACTTGCTTGGGCCAAGAAACACGAGCAATGGACATTAGACCAGTGGAAATATGTCAGTTTGTCTGATGAGTCTAATTTGTAGATTTTTGGTTCCTACGGCCTCGTCTTTGCGAGACGCAGAGTAGGTGAACGGATGATCTCCGCATCTGTGGTTCCCACCGTGAAGCATGGAGGAGGAAGTGTGGTGGTGCTTTGCTGGTGACACTGTTGGTGAACCTTAATAACAATGTGCCTTAATAACAAACTTGTATGCCATCTGTAAACACGATTAAAATTGTTTCGAGCCTATTCGGTTTAGCCACAGAAAAAGCGAGCAAGCATCCCGCTAGCCATGATTGTCTGGGAATGACTTCAAAGCTTAGGGAGTCTAGCAGCAATCAGACAGCAGACAGATACACAGAGAGAGGAGGAAGGCAGGTTCTCAGAGGAGAAGTCAGGAGAAAACCACCCATTCCTCAGAGGAGGTGGAGGAGGAGGAGAAGGTGGGTGGGCTGGACATGCCGAGAGATTAGTTTGGATTGGTCTGCCATATTGCATGCTTCTGTCTATTTGAGCTGGTCAGACTGTTTAGGTAATCCTTACTAAAGCAGCTTTTATTGAAATGTATTGTGTAGTAAAACTGTGTTGCTCTCCACTTTCTGGAGGACCGAGTTTTGAAGTCAGTGGAATTCCAGTATGATAGCTAAGGAGATGGAGAAAACACCTGTCTCTCTGGATTACATCTTCAAACTAAGGGCAACCATGGCATCCAACAGGAGACGTGTCCATCCATGAATGATGTATAAGATAGTCTAGCTTGCTAAATTTAAGTTTCTAATTTTGACGGAAAGTGGTTTCATTTGAAGTTAAAGTGTACTGTTAGCTAGCTAGCTAAAGTTAGCTGGCTGGCTCGCTAGCTAACGTTATGTGTATGATCTTATTATTCATATCTCAGAGCCATTTGCTTGGCTAGCTAAAGCCTAATGTTAACTAACTAACATTGAACCTAGTTGGTTAGCTACCTGTAGATTCATGCAGGGTAGTATCGTCATGAGTTGTGATTATGGTTCATTGTTTACCTAGCTAGCTAGCTGAAGTTCGCTGGATGGCTCGTTAGCTAACGTTACGTGTATGATCTTATTATTTGTATCTTAGAGCCATTTAGTTGGCTAGCTATAGCCTAATGTGAGCTAGCTAACATTACACCTGGTTGGTTAGCCACCTGCAGACTCATGCAGGGTAGTAATTTTATGAGTTGCGATTATGTATCATTGTTTACCTAGCTAGCTAGCTAACAGTAGTTGGCTGGCTCGCTAGCTAACATTACATTTATGATCTTATTATTCGTATCTCAGAACCATTTGCTTGGCTAGCTATAGCCTAATGTGAGCTAGCTAACATTACACCTGGTTGGTTAGCCACCTGCAGTTTCATGCAGGGTAGTAATGTCATGAGTTGGGATTAGGGTTCATTGTTTAGTTAGCTAGCTAGATAATGTAAGCTGGCTGGCTCGCTAGCTAACATTACGTGTATGATCTTATTATTCATTGTCATATTATTAGCTATCATGACGTTGCCCGAAGGGTGAGGTTTATAAACCCCCCATAAATAGGTTTATGATCCCCCTTCCCCCTTTTCTCTCCACTCTACAGAATGGACTCTTGGAAAGCCCTTTGTTAAAACCTCTTAGAACTCTCGCTCTATACTGCCCCTGTTGGAGAAAGTGCGTACCCATAGTAAACTGAAAATATTTTTTCCCAAAATTGCTAATATATGCATATAAAAATTATTATTGAATAGAAAACACTCTAAAGTTTCTAAAACCGTTTAAATTATGTCTGTATGTAAAGCAGAACTCTCAGGAGAGCCATTCTCCCAAACACTCTGTGAACAATAGAAAAGTTGGGTCTACTTTGACGTCATCGCCAACACCCTTCCCAGGCAGCTACGGATCCAGGAACAGTCTCTATCTGTACAGCGCGATGTCTGCTTTCAAATGGCGCGTTCACTGTGAGAATCGCACGAGCCCTGCACCTTTGGCGCGCGAAATTGCGCGTGTCCCTCTCAAAACCGGGCACTCTATTGCACGCGTCTTTTTCCAACATGCAGCATTTGAAGCCGGTTTGTCTGTTAGCGCTGTCCTTTGTTCTACATGCTAACAACAGCATAAAGCTCGATTTTGCACATCGTTTGACCAGTTTAATCGACATATAATATGTAAATTGGAAGTTTTGGTGCGCAAGAGTGCTGGACCAGAAGTCATTTTTGATGCATTTCAGCTGAAGCAGTTAGCATATGCTAATACAGGGACACGCAACGTGAAACCAAACGATTTATTGGGTAAGTATGACTCCTTCTACGTCTTCTGATGGAAGAACATCAAAGGTAAGGGAATATTTATGTGGTTATTTTGGGTTTCTGTGGACTCCAAACGTAGAGGAGACATATGCTAATATCTGAGCGCCGACTCATAGTATAGCCCAGTGAACGATGTCTGTAACGTTAAAAATAAATGTAATACAGCGGTTGCATTAAGAAGAAGTGTATCTTTGTAAATATATGTAGAACATGTATATTTAGTCATGTTTATTGCTTGTTATCTGACGTTATCTGTCGGAGCTATCATCATTTCTCCTGACATTTGAGTAGCATGTTTTTTTTTTAAATGTCGTCAACCGAGATTTATGGATATTATATAGCATATTATTGAAAAAAAATTAAATGTACTGTGTAACATGTAATATTACTGTCATCTGATGAAGATTTTCAAAAGGTTAGTGAATTATTTATTTTTTAATCCTACTTTTAAATTTAATTTTTTCTGGGACAAAATGGCCGCCGCTTGCCTTTTGTTTCGGTGGTGATCTAATATAAATATTTGCTATGTTTTCGCCGTAAAACATTTTAGAAATCTGACTTGCTGGGTAGATAAACAACTTGTTTATATTTCATTTGAGCTATTTTACTTGTTAATGTGTGGAGGTTAAATATTTTTAGGAATATTTTTTCGCATTGTGCGTTATGCTAATGAGCTTGAGCCGTAGTCACGATACCGGATCCGGGATGGGTCGGACTATGAGGTTAACATAGAGAGAGTATGGTAACATCAAAAGGTTGGGGAAAGATACAATATTTCTGAAATCCAACCAGTTGAAAGTGTCCATTGGTACTTAAGGAATATGATGTCAGATCAGTTGGTGTCTGGGACATTATATCTGATGATGACATAAATTTTATCTTGTAAAGTCTACACATTCTGTGTTATCAGATTCACAGACCAATCCCCTTTTGTCCCTCAGTCTTCCCACTCTTTTATTCAAATCCAACCCCTTTTCTTTGTGTAATCATCCGTCATATCGGTTTCGTCCGCTAGGGACTTTTTCTTTTATGACATGATTAGCAATCGATGTATGATCCATCCTGTGTATATGTAATTATGTGTGATTATTTAGGTATTTAGTAAATACATAATTAAGCAAATGTTTGTATTGCTGATTGAACTTGTTAGCCAGGGTTCGTGAAGATAACCAAGAATTTTATGATGTTCAGATGAGACTGAATAAGGTGACGATTAATGACCGATTGCTATTGATATAAAAGATCTTTAGATCTTCAAGTGTGGATTCGGGAGATAGCCGCTCTATATAAACTAATGCTTCCGTGGTGCCCCAGGTTATTAATGAGTTAACGGTTGCATGACTTAATTCAATCACATAATCAATTAACCATTAGGTAATTGATTTGATAAAATAGAATGTCATATAACTTAATCAGTCAGAGACACAACAGAGCCATTGGCTTTGCTAGCTATAGCCTAATATTAGCTAGCTAACACTGAACCTGGTTGGTTAGCTAACTGCAGATTCATGCAGGGTAGTAACGTCATGGGATTATGGTTCATTGTTTACCTAGCTAGCTAGCTACCTGCATTAGCAAAAGACTCCACTATGCAAGTAACCATTTCGGGTGCGTTCGAAATTCAGTCAGGCTATCTACTCCAATTTCAAAGCACTCTCGTCTTAGTGTGCCAGAGCGCAGAATAACTGATGAATTTACGGATGCTCAACACCTGTTGAATATGACCTGGGGTCAGTAAACGTTGTCAAAAAAGTGCAATTAAATTGTTGCCAGCAGCAGAGTTACAGTCACCAACACTCTGGATAACATGAAAACACCTGGACCAGCTGTGCTAGAGAGAGTAAAATGGGGTGTTCTCTCATTAATGTCTGGAAGTAGCTAGCAAGTTAGCCAATGTTAGCTAGTTAGCGTGGGTGCTTGACTGCCATTGTGAGGTCTGAACGTTCGGATCAACCCTACTCATCGGCCAGAGAGTCCAGGGTGCGCTCTGAACGCTCCGAGAGCGAAACGCTCTGAATTTACAAGCGGACAATCTGACAGCATAGATGCAGTCACCAACACTCTTGATAACATAACAGCCTAACCAGCTCTGCTAGGGCGAGTAATGTTCAGTGAGCTGTTCTCTCATTTGTCTCTGGAAGTAACTAGCAAGTTAGCTTGGGTGCTTGACTGCTGTTGTTAGTACATAACGCTTGGATCAACCCTTAAAGAGTTGTGTGGGGCTAAAGCTTAAGAGGGTGTGAACAATGCTGAATGGGTGTAGACAAAGACAGGCTCCCCCAGTGGTAGTACCAACACATTCAAAGGCCATTTTCTCAAAAGTGAGTTTACAAGTTTATCAACTTTCAAAGCAGGATTACTTTCCCATTGTTCCTCAACTGTAGTGTATGATATACCATTTTGTACCTCTGAGTCTCTACTTTTATCCAATGTAAAAGACACAATTTCGGTCACATATGTGGGAACTCCTTCATGACTATTGGAAAAGCATTCCAGCTGAGGCAGGTTGAGAGAATGTCAAGAGTGTGCAAAGCTGTCATCAAGGCAAAGGGTGGCTACTTTGAAGAGTCTAACATATAAAATATATTTTGATTTGTTTAACACTTTTTTGGTTACTACATGATTCCATATGTGTTATTTCATTGTTTTGATGTCTTCACTATTATTCTACAATGTAGAAAATAGTACAAATAAAGAAAAACCCTTGAATGAGTAGGTGTGTCCAAACTTTTGACTGGTATTGTATGTGGCTACGCTAGCCCACAACAAGGACAATTTAACTAGCCCACTACAGGGACATCCATTTCAATGCATAATATGAGGTAAACTGGAACACTCAATTATTTTGTCACAAACGTGCAACGTCAATTCCACACTTTGTTTTGGGGATGTGAAAATGCATGAGGGATGTACTGTATACAGATATTAGGGTCTTAGTATATGTGTATTCATGTGTGAGAAAAATAATATGGAATTATTTGTTTATGTGATATGCAAACATGCATTCTCTCAAATCTGCAGAATGTTTGCATGATGGTAAATCAACGGACTGACCTCTTCCTGTATGCTGGACTGTGTCTGTGTGAGTTATTATGTTTGTGTGAGAGTGCCCATTAGGTGATTAACACCCTGCACTTAAACCTGGCCTGTGTTTATTATCATGTGTGTTTAGCAGTTGAAAGTGTGTGCATGCTGATCTGTGCGTGTGTAAACCGAGGTGCAGTGTGTGTGTGTGTGTGTGTGTGTTGGTGTATGTGGGTGTGAGAGGTGATTATGGCCGTGCTCTGTGGGCTTTGCTGGGGCAGTTGCCCTGGCGGTGGCATGGTGATGGATGGCATTGTGTGCCCGTCATTAAGCAGCCTCCTGGCCCCTGGCACTGGGGTTAAGCTCTTAAACGCACCCCTCCCTCTCTCGCCTCCCTCTCGGTCTCTCTCTCTCTCTCCTCACTGATTCCCTCCCTCTCTCCATCGCTCCCATTTCCCTCCCTTCCTGCCTGCCTGCCTCTCTCTCTCTTTCTCTCTCTCCTCACTGATTCCCTCCCTCCCTCCCTCCCTCCCTCCATCGCTCCCATTTCCCTCCCTTCCTGCCTGCCTCTCTCTCTTTTCTCTCTCTCCTCACGGATTCCCTCCCTCCCTCCCTCCCTCCTATTTTCCCTCCCTCCCTCCCTGCCTTCCTCTCTGTCTCCCTCCCTCCGTCCCTCTCTTTCTCCCCCGTCGCTCCTTGCCTCCATCCCTCCCTCTTTACCTGCCCCCCTCTCTGGCTGTCCCCAAACACTGCTGCTCATTTCAAGGTCAACTGCCTCTGTGATGCTGTAAGTTCACCTCCACAGCTCCACAGGCATAAGATTTCTCCTTTATCCTTTTGTTTGGAATGTTTTGTCGCTCTCTCACCGCCAAAGGGTGTGTTTGGGAGTGTGGGGGTGGCTGCTAATGTTGTTGCTGCCATACACATTAAGACACAAAAACACACAGGCCCTCACACACACGCATACACACACTCACACACTCACACAACGGCATAAACAGGCAAACAACACTCCACATCATACAACCTAAAATGGAGTAAACACCCTGCAGCCAGCTCCTGTCTAGGTAGTGGAGGAGTCCCTGTTGAACTCATCTTCCCCCTCTCTCTGGGTCCTCTCTCAAAAAGCCTTTGTTAAATGCTCTCAGTATAGACACTCTAATTGGGTGTCTGGTGTCAGAGCTCTTTGCCTTCCGCCCCCTCTCTTTCCCTCATTCTCTCCCATCCCTCTCTTCCTCCTCTCCTTTTCGCTCCACCGCATCCATGCCATGGTGTTCCTGTTGCCTGGGGTGTGTACCAATCCAAGGGCACGTGCCAGTTTCAAGGAGTGTCATGCTGTGAATTGGCCAGTTCAGCCGTGTCCACCCAGGTCTGTGTGAGAAAGGCATGGGAGGAGACTCAGCAGGGGGGATGGTGGGAGGCAGGGGGTCTCCTAAGGACCTTGTCCCCTGTGAGGCACTCACTAGGAAATGATTCAGACCCATTGACTTTTTCCACATTTTGTTACGTTATAGTCTTATTGTAAAATGGATTCAATATTATTATTTTTTTATCAATCTACACACAATACCCTATAATGACAAAGTGAAAACAGGTTTTTAGAAATGTTTGCAAATGTATTAAAAATAAACAACAGAAATACCTTATTTACATAAGTATTCAGACCCTTTGCTATGAGACTCAAAATTGAGCTCAGGTGCACCCTGTTTCCACTGATCATCCTTGAGATGTTTCTACAACTTGATTGGAGTCCACCTGTGGTAAATTCAATTGATTGAACATGATTTGGTAAGACAGACACCTGTCTATATAAGATCCCACAGTTGACCGTGCATGTCAGAGCAAAAACCAAGCCATGAGGTCGAAGGAATTGTCCATAGAGCTCCGAGACAGGATTGTGTCAAGACACAGATCTGGGGAAGGGTACCAATACAATTTTGCAGCAATGAAGGTCCCCAAGAACACAGTGGCCTCCATCATTTTTAAATGGAAGAAGTTTGAATCCACCAAGACTCTTCCTAGAGCTGGCGTGGTCTCTGTCACATCTTGACATCTCTCCCTGGTCTCTCTCACATCACATCTATTTTGAAGGCAGCAGGTATTGTATCTATCTGGTGCTCTCCTCCCCACTACTGAAGGCCTGTGTACCTCCTGAAGAACCTTCTGTACCAGCCTGCCTATGGGGTACAGGCGGCATATTAAAGAGTTGGAACTTTTGAGTAACAGGAAGAGAGAGATGTGTGTTCGTCTGTGTGTGTGTTTGTGTGTTTGTGTGTTTGTTTGTGTGTTTGTTTGTGTGTGTGTGTGTGTGTGTTCGTGTGTGTGTGTGTGTGTGTGTGTGTGTGTGTGAGAGAGCCAGCGGCTGAGGCCCAGCTGTGATGTTTAATTCAGCGGCACATAATCACTCAAGAGGTGCCGTTAAATAACTCAGCTTAGAGGGGAAGAACCTCTCCACTCTGGGAAAGGACTGCTAGGGGTGTTTGGATGTGTGTGTGGGTGCATATGTACGTGTGTGAGTCTGTCTCCTTTCACATGGGCTATTGTAAAAGGTGTTATGTGCATGTTATGTCTTTATCTACACTACCGTTCAAAAGTTTGGGGTCACTTAGAAGTGTCCTTGTTTTTGGGCCTCCCGGGTGGCGCGTTGGTCTAGGGCTGTACCACCAAAGACTCTGGGTTCGCGCCCAGGCTCTGTCGCAGCCGGCCGCGACCGGGAGGTCCATGGGGTGACGCACAATTGGCCTAGCGTCGTCTGAGTTAGGGAGGGTTTGGCCGGTAGGGATATCCTTGTCTCGTCGCGCACTAGCGACTCCTGTGGCGGGCCGGGCGCGGTGCACGCTAACCAGGTCGCCACATTGGTGCGGCTGGCTTCCGGGTTGGATGTGCACTGTGTTAAGAAGCAGTGCGGCTTGGTTGGGTTTCGGAGGATGCATGGCTTTATACCTTGGTCTCTCCTGAGCCCGTCCGGGAGTTGTTGCGATGAGACAAGATAGTAACTACTAACAATTGGATACCACGAAATTGGGGTGAAAAGGGGGTAAAATTCACCCCAAAAAAGTGTCCTTTAAAAAAAAAAAAAGCACATTTTTGGTCCATTAAAATAACATAAAATTGATCAGAAATACAGTGTAGACATTGTTAGTGTTGTAAATTACTATTGTAGCTGGAAACGGCAGTTTTTTAATGGAATATCTACACAGGCGTACAGAGGCCCATTATCAGCAACAATCACTCTGTTCCAATGGCACGTTGTGTTAGGTAATCCAAGTTTAGAAAACATTTTTGTAATTATGTTAGCATAGCTGAAAACTGTTGTTCTGTTTAAAGAAGCAATAAAACTGGCCTTCTTTAGACTAGTTGAGTATCTGGAGCATCAGCATTTGTGGGTTCGATTACAGGCTCAAAATAGCCAGAAACTCGTCAGTCTATTCTTGTTCTGAGAAATGAAGGCTATTCCAAATTGCTAAGAAAGTGAAGATCTCGTACAATGCTGTGTACTACTCCCTTCACAGAACAGCACAAACAGGCTTTAACCAGAGTAGAAAGAGGAGTGGGAGGCCCCGGTGCACAACTGAGAAGAGGACAAGTACATTACAGTGTCTAGTTTGAGAAACAGATGCCTCACAAGTCCTCAACTGGCAGCTTCATTAAATAGTACCCGCAAAACAGCAGTCTCAAGGTCAACAGTGAAGAGGCGACTATGGGATGCTGGAATTGTAGGCAGAGTTCTTATTCCCATCTAAATATTTTCTTTTTATTGGCCAGTCTGAGATATGGCTTTATCTTTGCAACTCTGCATAGTAGGCCAGCATCCCGGAGACGCCTCTTCACTGAAATTTCTAAGCAACCCCAAACTTTTGAACGGTAGTGTATATCTGTAATATGTGAAAAAGAGCCTCTATTTGAGTATAAAGGAAGAGCAGGGCAGAGTAGTCTAGATACCAGCCAGACAGCACAGGGTTCTGTAGCAGGTAGTTATAGTATCTAGCTCTCACAATTTACTGGATACTTATTCATCCTCAGGCCGTAGCAGAGCACCACCACCCTCTCCATTAGTCCTGGTGGCCCCCAGAGCCATGCTGTGAAAGGCTGAGGCGGAGACCGGCTGCCCTGCCCAGGGGCCATGCGGCTAGGAAGGACCGATCAAGGAGACATCCGTCTGCCATAATGGCCATGGCACCTAATGATCAGCGCCCAGCCATCCAGGTGACACAGAGTCAGACCGCAACTAAACCACCCAGTTTAGTCAAGTCAAGTATCCCTCTCGGACGCAGGCAGTTTAACTGTTCTCTCTTTTTGATTCTCTCTTCTATCTCTTCTCTATCGCACGCACACGTATGCAAGCACACACACGCACACACGCACGCACGGCACGCACGCACGCACGCACGCACGCACACGCACACACACACACACACACACACACACACACACACACACACACACACACACACACACACACACTCCTAGGTACACAACGATCAACTCCTAATCACTCTCTCTCTTTTTCTCCCTCTCCCTCTATCAATTTCTCTCCAATTTTTATTCCTGCTCTCTGTTTGATTTGTGTCCCTGCGTCCAGGTCTTGTCTTTATGTCCCTGTGTCCAGGTCTTGTCTTTATGTCCCTGTGTCCAGGTCTTGTCTTTATGTCCCTGCGTCCAGGTCTTGCCTTTATGTCCCTGTTTCCAGGTCTGCTCTTTATTTACCTGTGTCCATGTCTGCTCTTCATGTCCCTGTGTCCATGTCTGCTATTTATGTCCCTGTGTCTAGGTCTTCTCTTTATGTGTCTGTGTCCAGGTCTTCGCTTTATATGTCTGTGTCCAGGTCTTGTCTTTATGTCCCTGTGTCCAGGTCTGCTCTTTATTTACCTGTGTCCATGTCTGCTCTTCATGTCCCTGTGTCCATGTCTGCTATTTATGTCCCTGTGTCTAGGTCTTCTCTTTATGTGTCTGTGTCCAGGTCTTCACTTTATATGTCTGTGTCCAGGTCTTGTCTTTATGTCCCTGTGTCCAGGTCTTGTCTTTATGTCCCTGTGTCCAGGTCTTGTCTTTATGTCCCTGTGTCCAGGTCTGCTCTTCATGTCCCTGTGTCCATGTCTGCTATTTATGTCCCTGTGTCCATGTCTGCTATTTATGTCCCTGTGTCCAGGTCTTCTCTTTATGTGTCTGTGTCCTGGGTCTTCGCTTCATATGTCTGTGTCCAGGTCTTCTCTTTATGTCCCTGTGTCCATGCCTGCTCTTGACGTCCCTGTGTCCAGGTCTTGTCTCTATGTGCCTGTGTCCATGTCTGCTCTTCATGTCCCTGTGTCCAGGTCTTCTCTTTATGTCCCTGTGTCCAGGTCTGCTCTTTATGTCCCTGTGTCCATGTCTGCTCTTTACGTCCCTGTGTCCAGGCCTTGATTTTATGTCCCTGTGTCCAGGACTTCTCTTAATGTCCCTGTGACCAGGGCTTCTCTTAATGTCCCTGTGTCCAGGTATTCTCTTTATGTGCCTGTGTCCAGGTCTTCTCTTTATGTGTCTGTGTCCAGGTCTCCTCTTTATGTACCTGTGTCCAGGCCTTGATTTTATGTCCCTGTGTCCAGGACTTCTCTTAATGTCCTTGTGACCAGGGCTTCTCTTAATGTCCCTGTGTCCAGGTATTCTCTTTATGTGTCTGTGTCCAGGTCTCCTCTTTATGTACCTGTGTCCAGGTCTTCTCTTTATGTCCCTGTGTCCAGGTCTTCTCTTTATGTGCCTGTGTCCAGGTCTTCTCTTTATGTGTCTGTGTCCAGGTCTTCTCTTTATGTGTCTGTGTCCAGGTCTTCTCTTCATGTGTCTGTGTCCAGGTCTTCTCTTTATGTCCCTGTGTCCAGGTCTTCTCTTTATGTCCCTGTGTCCAGGTCTTCTCTTTATGTCCCTGTGTCCAGGTATTCTCTTTATGTGCCTGTGTCCAGGTCTTCTCTTTATGTGTCTGTGTCCAGGTCTCCTCTTTATGTACCTGTGTCCAGGCCTTGATTTTATGTCCCTGTGTCCAGGACTTCTCTTAATGTCCTTGTGACCAGGGCTTCTCTTAATGTCCCTGTGTCCAGGTATTCTCTTTATGTGTCTGTGTCCAGGTCTCCTCTTTATGTACCTGTGTCCAGGTCTTCTCTTTATGTCCCTGTGTCCAGGTCTTCTCTTTATGTGCCTGTGTCCAGGTCTTCTCTTTATGTGTCTGTGTCCAGGTCTTCTCTTTATGTGTCTGTGTCCAGGTCTTCTCTTCATGTGTCTGTGTCCAGGTCTTCTCTTTATGTCCCTGTGTCCAGGTCTTCTCTTTATGTCCCTGTGTCCAGGTCTTCTCTTTATGTCCCTGTGTCCAGGTCTTCTCTTTATGTCCCTGTGTCCAGGTCTCCTCTTTATGTCCCTGTGTCCAGGTCTCCTCTTTATGTCCCTGTGTCCAGGTCTTCTCTTTATGTCCCTGTGTCCAGGTCTTCTCTTTATGTCCCTGTGTCCAGGTCTTCTCTTTATGTGTCTGTGTCCAGGTCTTCTCTTTATGTGTCTGTGTCCAGGTCTGTGAGCTAGCCAGCACTTCACAGGAGCAGGCATGGGAGAGAGGTGCGCTGGTGCATTTCTAAACAGGACGTCACACAGAGGACTGATGTGTGTCCAAAATTGCAGGACAACCTTGCTGATAAATCTGCCTTTGTTCTCTGCTAACACACACAGCTATGTACCAAACAACAGCAGCAGCAGCAGCAGTCACAGTGATAACGCTGGTGATCAACGTGAACAGTTACCAGTAGAAAAATAGCAACAACAAAACAATAACAGCATCACCACACACTCCTCTCTTCAGCCTGTGTGCTGTGTTGTGGTTCTGTCAGTCCCTGGTTGATGTTTTGCTGGGTACAGGAGCAGCCCCAGATCTCAGCTTAGCCAGACCTCTCTCTGGAGATGCACACATCAGCCCCCCCATGCACACACATGTTCAAAAGTACACACACATGCACACAAACACACACACACACACACACTCATGTGCGCACACACACACACACGCATGCACACACAGAGTTCACATTCAAACAAACAGGTAATCTGACATCCACACATCAACCCTCTGGGAAGGAATGCTCAAATGGTTTCCTAGCAACCAGCAGTGTGATTTAAGTCTGCATGATAAAAAAATGAAAACAGATAGAGAATGTGTGTATGTGTGTGTTTGTATGTCTGTATGTGTGTGTTTGTATGTCTGTGTGTGTGTGTGTGTGTGTGTCCGACACACGTCCGAAACATGCCCGACACACGCCCGACACACGCCCGACACACGTCCGACACACGTCCGACACACGTCCGACACACGTCCGAAACATGCCCGACACACGCCCGACACACGCCCGACACACGTCCGACACACGTCCGACACACGTCCGACACACGCCCGACACACGTCCGAAACACGCCCGACACACGCCCGACACACGTCCGACACACGCCCGACACACGCCCGACACACGTCCGACACACGCCCGACACACGTCCGACACACGCCCGACACACGTCCGACACACGTCCGACACACGCCCGACACACGCCCGACACACGCCCGACACACGTCCGACAAGGTCCGACACACGCCCGAC
>NC_088402.1:72117057-72167057 GCF_034236695.1 Oncorhynchus nerka | reverse complement strand
TCTCTCCTCCTCCTCCCCTATCTCTCTCTCTCTCCCTCTCGCCCCCCTCTCTCTCTCTCCCTCTCTCCTCCCCGTATCCCCTCTCTCTCTATCTCCCTAACATGTAACATGTTCTCTCTGCCCCGTGGCAAAATGTGTAACATGTTCTCTCTGCCCCGTGGCAAAATGTGTAACATGTTCTCTCTGCCCCGTGGCAAAATGTGTAACATGTTCTCTCTGCCCCGTGGCAAAATGTGTAACATGTTCTCTGCCTCGTGGCAAAATGTGTAACATGTTCTCTCTGCCCCGTGGCAAAATGTGTAACATGTTCTCTCTGCCCCGTGGCAAAATGTGAAACAATGTGGCAAAATGTGTAACATGTTCTCTCTGCCCCGTGGCAAAATGTGTAACATGTTCTCTCTGCCCGTGGCAAAATGTGTAACATGTTCTCTCTGCCCCGTGGCAAAATGTGTAACATGTTCTCTCTGCCCCGTGGCAAAATGTAACATGTTCTCTCTGCCTCGTGGCAAAATGTGTAACATGTTCTCTCTGCCCCGTGGCAAAATGTGAAACATGTTCTCTCTGCCCCGTGGCAAAATGTGTAACATGTTCTCTCTGCCCCGTGGCAAAATGTGTAACATGTTCTCTCTGCCCCGTGGCAAAATGTGTAACATGTTCTCTCTGCCCCGTGGCAAAATGTGTAACATGTTCTCTCTGCCCCGTGGCAAAATGTGTAACATGTTCTCTCTGCCTCGTGGCAAAATGTGTAACATGTTCTCTCTGCCCCATGGCAAAATGTGTAACATGTTCTCTCTGCCCCGTGGCAAAATGTGTAACATGTTCTTCTCAAAATGTGTAACTGTTCTCTCTGCCCCATGGCAAAATGTGTAACATGTTCTCTCTGCCCCGTGGCTGCCCCGTGGCAAAATGTGTAACATGTTCTCTCTGCCCCGTGGCAAAATGTGAAACATGTTCTCTCTGCCCCGTGGCAAAATGTGTAACATGTTCTCTCTGCCCCGTGGCAAAATGTGTAACATGTTCTCTCTGCCCCGTGGCAAAATGTGTAACATGTTCTCTCTGCCCCGTGGCAAAATGTGTAACATGTTCTCTCTGCCCAGGGGCAAAATGTGTAACATGTTCTCTCTGCCCAGGGGCAAAATGTGTAACATGTTGTCTCTGCGACCAAGACGAGGGCCTCTAAAACCTTGCCATTGGCCACGCCCACTACCACCGCGCTAACTTTGCTGCCGCTGCTGAAAATCCAAGTGGAAACACAAGCTGTGAAAATGTGCCTGTGAACAAATCAAATCTAGTCCTCCTTGACAAAAAGGCCAACACCAACATACAATTTAACAAAGTACGGGCAACATCCATAAACTTTAATAACACATCTCCTGGTTTCAGAAGCTCTCTCCCTGATCGTCAAATTGCCTTGGTGCCTTGTGTTTTTACTCAAATAAACTAATGAATGTGGCTCTGGGTTCGGCTCAGCACAGGATATCAGATAATACAGGCAGCAATAAGTAGCACTGTCTTAGTAGCAAACTTCCCAACCTGCGTCTGATCAGAACCCCTGAAACCTTTCTAGAAGAATAATGAAGAGGCAGAGGGGAGGAGCCTGCATCAATCGTGGTCTCCCCTCCCTGCCTCCATAGGCTGGAAACGACCTCCTTACTAACAAGCCAGGGCTCCATTAGGTATAGTGTGGGGCATACAGGGTCATTTGTTTGCATCAATAATACATTCAAAGGATTTATCTGACTTTCAAATGAGTGTTCATTTACTGGTCCAAGAGTCAGGGACACAGGGAGGAGAGAAGTTAGAGGAGTGGAGGAGTGTGAGTAGAGGAGGCGAGAAGGAGAGGAGAAGAGGAGGCGATAAGGAGCGGAGAAGAGGGAGGAGAGGAGGCGAGAAGGAGAGGAGAAGAGGGAGGAGAGGAGGCGAGAAGGAGAGGAGAAGAGGGAGGAGAGGAGGCGAGAAGGAGAGGAGAAGAGGGAGGAGAGGAGGCGAGAAGGAGAGGAGAAGAGGGAGGAGAGGAGGCGAAGAGGAGAAGAGAAGAGGCGAGAAGGAGAGGAGAAGAGGAGGAGAGGAGGCGAGAAGGAGAGGAGAAGAGGCGAGAAGGAGAGGAGAAGAGGAGGAGAGGAGGCGAGAAGGAGAGGAGAAGAGGCGAGAAGGAGAGGAGAGGAGGCGAGAAGGAAAGGAGAAGAGGGAGGAGAGGAGGCGAGGAGAGGATGAAAGGAGGAGAGGAGAGGATGAAAGGAGGAGAGAATGAAAGGAGGAGAGGAGGAGAGGAGTAGAGGAGAGGAGGAGAGGATGAAAGATGGACAGGATGAAAGAGGAGAGGATGAAAGGTTGGAGAGAAGGAGAGGAGGTATTCTGTGTTGCTGGTAATCTGTGTTGCTGGTATAATCTGGAATCCAATTTACAGTTCTACAACACACTGAACTGGAATCCTGCCATGTTCCTAATCTATGTGCCCCAGACTATATCTAACCTTGGACATAGGCCATAGTTTGGGTCTGAACCAATCAGGACTGAGACTGAGGTGAACACAACGCAACAACCCTTGGAAGAGCTGCAAGGGTGAAGCAGAGAGAGCTCAGCCACCTCACGTTCATAACAGATTACCTGCACAACCACATAGTCTCTGATCATATGCCAGATGACAAAATGACAAAGAGGCGTTGTGTATGGGTAAATGCGATGGTGTTGTACAGGTGTGAGTGTGTATGCTCATGCGAACGAGCTAGTTTGTATGTCTCAGCTGGGAGATGCAGAGCGATAGGGAGGCACAGGTTGGACAGGACCTCTGAGGCCCCTCTGGCCTTTTGATCTCCGTGCCACACTAACGTCCACAGCACCAGGCCGGCTGGGAGTGGAGCGGAGCGGGGCTGGCCATGAACATATGCTGCCTCTCCCTGCCAAGGCCCAATGGCTCCCTCCAACAGCCCATGTATAAACAGACACGCTGCTGCTCCTACTGCTCCACCACAAGCAAGACCTTCTCCATCCAACACCACAGCCCTACTTAGTCAAACAAGGCTGCAGATGAATATGGAGAAAGAGAGAGAGAGAGAGAGAGAGAGGGGGATCTCCCAGGGACAAGGACAGACGGGCCTGCATATAACATCACATGCTGCTGCTGCTACAGAGGGCTTCATGATGCTCAATTAATAGTTAGAGAAAGGACAGATACACAAAGGGGACAGAGACACAGAGAGAACAGAGACACAGAGAGGACAGAGACACAGAGAGGACAGACACAAAGAGGACAGAGACACAAAGAGGACAGAGACAGAGAGAACAGAGACACGGAGAGGACAGAGACACAGAGAGAACAGAGACACAGAGACGACAGAGACACAGAGACACAGAGAGAACAGAGACACAGAGAGGACAGAGACACAGAGAGAACAGAGACACAGAGAGAACAGAGACACAGAGAGGACAGAGACACAGAGAGAACAGAGACACAGAGGGGACAGAGACACAGAGACACAGAGAGGACAGAGACACAGAGAGAACAGAGACACAGAGGGGACAGAGACACAGAGAGGACAGAGACACAGAGGGGACAGAGACACAGAGAGGACAGAGACACAGAGAGGACAGACACAAAGAGGACAGAGACAGAGAGAACAGAGACAGAGAGAACAGAGACACGGAGAGGACAGAGACACAGAGAGAACAGAGACACAGAGAGGACAGAGACACAGAGAGGACAGAGACACAGAGAGGACAGAGAAACAGAGAGGACAGAGACACAGAGAGAACAGAGACACAGAGAGAACAGAGACACAGAGAGGACAGAGACACAGAGATGACAGAGACAGAGAGGACAGAGACACAGAGAGGACAGAGACACGGAGAGGACAGAGACACAGAGAGAACAGATACACAGAGGGGACAGAGACACAGAGAGAACAGAGACACAGAGAGAACAGAGACACAGAGAGGACAGAGACACAGAGAGGACAGAGACACAGAGAGAACAGAGACACAGAGAGAACAGAGACACAGAGAGGACAGAGACACAGAGAGGACAGAGAAACAGAGAGGACAGAGACACAGAGAGAACAGAGACACAGAGAGAACAGAGACACAGAGAGAACAGAGACACAGAGATGACAGAGACAGAGAGGACAGAGACACAGAGAGAACAGAGACACAAAGAGAACAGAGACACAGAGAGGACAGAGACAGAGAGGACAGAGACACAGAGAGGACAGAGACACAGAGAGGACAGAGACACAGAGAGGACAAAGACACAAAGAGAATAGAGACACAGTGAGGACAGAGACAGAAAGGACAGAGAGAAGGACAGAGAGGAGGACAGAAGGAATGGTAATGTGATCTGTATAGTGTGAGATGTGAACAGTGTTGGAGCTAGCTGCAGTAAACAGGACTGATCCACAGAAACAGAAGGAGGCCCTGCAGGCAAACATACACTGCTGGTACAGATTGGCACATGAACACACATAGGAACACACACACACACAGGAACACACGCATACACATAGGATCACATGGGAATACACAGGACCACACAAGCATAGGAACACACACACACACACACACACACAGGAACATAAAGGAACGCACAGGAACACAGGAAAATACAGGAACACACAGGGAAATACAGGAACGCACAAGAACACAGGAAAATACAGGAACACACAGGGAAATACAGGAACACACAGGGAAATACAGGAACACACAGGAACACACAGGAAAATACAGGAACACACAGGAACACACAGGAACACACAGGAAAATACAGGAACACACAGGAAAATACAGGAACACACAGGAAAATACAGGAACACACAGGAAAATACAGGAACACACAGGAACACACAGGAAAATACAGGAACACACAGGAAAATACAGGAACACACAGGAAAATACAGGAACACACAGGAAAATACAGGAACACACAGGAACACACAGGAAAATACAGGAACACACAGGAAAATACAGGAACACACAGGAAAATACAGGAACACACAGGAACACACAGGAAAATACAGGAACACACAGGAAAATTATTGATGTAATTTGTTAAATAGACTGCAATCAGTGTAGATGAAGGGGAGGAGACAGGATAAAGAATCATTTTTAAGCCTTGAGACAATAAGACATGGATTGTGTATAAGTGCCATTCAGAGGGTTAATGGGCAAGTGCATTTGAACGAAGTTTGGTATTAGGTGCCAGGCGCACCGGTTTGTGTCAAGAACTGCAATGCTGCTGGGTCTTTCACAGTTTTCTGTGTGTATCAATAATGGTCCACCACCCAAAGGACATCTAGCCAACTTGACACAACTGTGATAAGCATTGGAGTCAACATGGGCCATCATCCCTGTGGAACGCTTTCAACACCTTGTAGAGTTTATGCCCCGATGAATTGAGGCTGTTCTAAGGGAAAAGGGGGGATACTCATGGTCACAGAGATGGCACGGACACCAAGCACAGATAATCAATACTAGATCTCACCACTAAGCACAATCCCACAGAAAGCAGCTTGAGTTTGCAGGTTGCTCTATAAAGTGGACAGATTCATCTGGCTACTTCTATACAGTATCAGTGTATTGTTACAGTATAGTAACACGCTACTGTACAAACACATGGGACATAGGGGCAGACAGATACACAGACAGACTAAGGCTGAGGAGAGTGGGAAACTGCATACAAGCTGTGAACAGTGACAGACAGACAGACAGACAGACAGACAGACAGACAGACAGACAGACAGACAGACAGACAGACAGACAGACAGACAGACAGACAGACAGACAGACAGACAGACAGACAGACAGACAGACAGACAAGCTGGGAACAGTGGCAGGCAGCATGGGAACATTCAGAGGTAGGCGGGTTTAGGAGCTAAACATCCTCTTTCACAAACCCTGAAAAAGAACCTCCCTCCCCTTTGATCCCTCTCCCTAGACACACTCCCTAGACACACACTCACACACTCGAACACACACATGCACATGCAAGCACGCACACACACACACTGACAAGGGCCCTTAAAATAGCTAGTCTAAAAATAGCAGATGGGAAGTGGGAGCTTGGCTATTATTATTCCACACAGTCCTGCCTAGTCCCACCAAGGAAAGGAACAGACTAATGGTTTTCCTGGTGCAAGCAATTACAAATCAGTTTGTCACCTGCCAGGCTGGGCGTGATGTTAGGGGCCTTGGCAGAGCCCAACAGAGCACCTACACACACACACACACACACACACACACACACACACACACACACACACACAAACTTGTCCAGGCTTCAATGTGAGTGTGTGCAGAGCAAACCCAGGGGTTGGAGGGTGGATGGGTCCAGACAAAGGACCGAGGAGGCAGCAAGGTAGCAGGCAGGGGGGAGAGAGTCAGAGTAGAGTGTAGGCTGGCAGAGCAGGCAGACAGGCAGACAGGCAAGGACCAGGTTGAGCTCTGTCCTGATTGATGTGGACAGGTTAATACCAGGCAGACAGCACCTCAGACAGCCCACTTGCCATCAGGAAACCATGCAATATTTAGAGGCCAGCGAATGAAAGCCGTTCTACAGCTCCAAGCTGCTACTGCTCTGCTCCAAGCTGCTACTGCTCTGCTCCGCCGGGGGCTACTGACTAAAAATAGGAATGTATATTTCTCCCCCTCCAGGAATAGTAATAGAGGGGTCAGGAGGGAAAGAGAGGGAGTCCAACTCCCCGTCCCTGGCAGGAGTCTGGAACTCACAGAGAGAGTGAGAAAGAGAAAGAGAGAGAAAGAGAGCAGCCAAAATCTCAAGCCTACATCCCTGGAAGAGCTATGATTTTTGTACTTTTGTACTGTAACTGAATAGATTACGTTTTAAATCAACACCATATTATTAGATATGCATTCAGTTCTATTTCCTTTACTTACCTATTCCTAGTTGAATGACTTTACTTACCTATTCCTAGTTGAATGACTTTACTTACCTATTCCTAGTTGAATGACTAGACTTACCTATTCCTAGTTGAATGACTTTACTTACCTATTCCTAGTTGAATGACTTTACTTACCTATTCGTAGTTGAATGACTTTACTTACCTATTCCTAGTTGAATGACTAGACTTACCTATTCCTAGTTGAATGACTTTACTTACCTATTCCTAGTTGAATGACTTTACTTACCTATTCCTAGTTGAATGACTTTACTTACCTATTCCTAGTTGAATGACTTTACTTAGTGATATTACCAATCATATCTTCAGTAGGCCTATTACTGCTGCAGGTCAATGCGTTACGAAACTGTGTGACAGCCCATCAAAAAAAACGATCAGTAAGAGGTCAGAGAGAGGTCAGCACTGTTTTTAGGGGATTGGCCCTGACAGGGGTCTGAGCATGGGGACGGTCGACAGGGGGTCGCGAGCAGGGGGCCCCTCTGGCTGTCTATTAAATACCTCCCATCATTCAGCAAAACATAGAAAAGAGAGCCTCTGGCTGCCACACAGGAGGCCTCTGCTATGAGGCTTTTAAGCCTTCTGGTAAGTGGATTGTGTGTGTGTGTGTGTGTGTGTGTGTGTGTGTGTGTGTGTGTGTGTGTTCATGCGTGCGTGCGTGTGTGTGTGTGCGTGCGTGCGTGCGTGCGTGTGCATGCATGCGTGCGTGCGTGTGTGAGTGTGTGTGTGCGTGCGTGCGTGCGTGTGTGTGTGTGCGCGCCTTGTAGTAAAACTTAAAGCATGTTTTCATTTTTTTGCACTGCATGGCTCACCGCTGCGGTTGAATGCAGCATTGCTGTATGTTACACTCAGAATATCTTGTAGTTGAATAGCCAGCCTAGGCTACTGCTCAAATATTGCTTTAATAGGCCTGCCAACAAACTTTAAAGCCAGACAGCAACATTTTAGAAGCCTAGCTAGGACTGACATGTACAGTGCATTCAGAAATTATTCAAACACCTTGACTTTTTCCACATTTTGCTGCGTTACAGCCTTTTTCTAAAATTGATTCAATCGTTTTTTCTCCCCATCATTAATCTACACACAATATCCCACAATGACAAAGCAAAAACTGGTTTTTGGACATGTTTGCTAATAATAATAATAAAAATAATAATAAAAAAATATTACATTTACATAAATATTCAGAACTTTACTCAGTACTTTGTTGAAGCACCTTTGGCAGCGATTACAGCCTCGGTCCTTCTTGGGTACGACGGTACAAGCTAGGCACACCTGTATTTGGGGAGTTTCTCCCATTATTCTCTGCAAATCCTTAGCCAATGTGCCAGGAGCACTGGTTGGTCTGGCCAATTGAGGAAGTATGTACATGAATGTATAGCTAAAGTGACTATGCATATAAGATAAACAGAGAGTAGCAGCAGCATAAAAGAGGGGTTGGGGGGGCACACAGTGCAAATAGTCCGGGTAGCCATTTGATTACCTGTTCTGGAGTTTTATGGCTTTGGGGTAAAAACTGTTGACAAGCCTTTTTGCCCTAGACTTGGCACTCCGGTACCGCTTTCCATGCGGTAGTAGAGAGGACAGTCTATGGCTGGGGTGGCTGGGGTCCTTGACAATTTGTAGGGCCTTCCTCTGACACCGCCTGGTGTAGAGGTCCTGGATGGCAGGCAGCTTTGCCCCAGTGATGTACTGGGCCGTTCGTACTACCCTCTGAAGTGCCTGCGGTCGGAGGCAGAGCAATTGCCGTACCAGGCAGTGATGCAACCTGTCAGGATGCTCTCGAGGTTGCAGCTGTAGAACCATTTGAGGATCTCAGGACCCATGCCAAATCTTTTTAGTTTCCTGAGGGGGAATAGGCTTTGTCGTGCCCTCTTCACGACTGTCTTGGTGTGTTTGGACCATTCTAGTTTGTTGTTGATGTGGACACCAAGGAATTTGAAGCTCTCAACCTGCTCCACTACAGTCCCGTTGATGAGAATGGGGACGTGCTCGGTGCTCCTTTTCCTGTAGTCCACAATCATCTCCTCAGTCTTGGTTACGTTGAGGGATAGGTTGTTATTCTGGAACCAACAAGGCCAGGTCTCTGACCTCCTCCCTATAGGTTGTCTCGTTGTTGTCGGTGATCAGGCCTACCACTGTTGTGTCGTCTGCAAACTTAATGATGGTGTTGGAGTCGTGTCTGGCCATGCAGTCGTGGGTGAACAGGGAGTACAGGAGGGGACTGAGCACGCACCCCTGGGGAGCTTCTGTGTTGAGGATCAGCGTTGCAGATGTGTTGCTACCTACCCTCACCACCTGAGGGCGGCTCGTCAGGAAGTGCAGGATCCAGTTGCAGAGGGAGGTGTTTAGTCCCAGGATCCTTAGCTTGGTGATGAGCTTTGAGGGTACTATGGTGTTGAACGCTGAGCTGTAGTCAATGAATAGCATTCTCACATAGTTGTTCCTTTTGTCCAGGAGGGAAAGGGGAGTGTGGAGTGCAATAGAGATTGCACCATCTGTGGATCTGTTAAGGCGGTATGCAAATTGGAGTGGGTCTAGGGTTTCTGGGATAATGGTGTTGATGTGAGCCATTACCAACCTTTCAAAGCACTTCATGGCTACATATGTGAGTGTTACGGGTCTGTAGTCATTTAGCCAGGTTGCCTTTGTGTTCTTGGGCACAGGGACTATGGTGATCTGCTTGAAACATGTTGGTATTACAGACTCAGTCAGGGACATGTTGAAAATGTCAGTGAAGACACCTGCCAGTTGGTCAGCACATGCTCGGAGCACACGTCCTGGTAATCCGTCTGGCCCCGCAGCCTTGTGTATGTTGACCTGTTTAAAGGTCTTACTCAAGTCGGCTACGGAGAGCGTGATCACACAGTCGTCCGGAACAGCTGATGCTCTCATGCATGCCTCAGTGTTGCTTGCCTCGATGCGAGCATAGACATGATTTAGCTGGTAGGCTCGTGTAACTGGGCAGCTCGCGGCTGTGTTTCCCTTTGTAGTCTGTAATAGTTTGCAAGCCCTGCCACATCCGACAATCGGAGCCGGTGTAGTATAACTCATTCTTAGCCCTGTATTGATGCTTTGCCTGTTTGATGGTTCGTCGCAGGGCATAGCGGGATTTCTTGTAAGCTTCCGGGTTAGAGTCCTGCACCTTGAAAGCGGCAGCTCTACCCTTTAGCTCAGTGCGAATGGTGCCTGTAATCCATGGCTTCTGGTTGGGGTATGTACGTACAATCACTGTGGGGACGTCGTCCTCAATGCACTTATTGATAAAGCCAGTGACTGATGTGGTGTATTCCTCAATGTCATCGGAAGAATCCAGGAACATGTTCCAGTCTGTGCTAGCAAAACAGTCCTGTAGTTTAGCATCTGCTTCATCTGACCACTTTTTGATAGACCGAGTCACTGGTGCTTCCTGCTTTAATTTTTGCTTGTAAACAGGAATCAGGAGGATAGAGTTGTGGTCTGATTTACCAAATGGAGGGCGAGGGAGAGCTCTGTACGCGTCTCTGTGTGTGGAGTACAGTTGATCTAAAAAAAATCCCCCTGGTTGCACATTTAACATGTTGATAGAGATTTGGTAGAACTGATTTAAGTTTCCCTGCATTAAAGTCTCCGGCCACTAGGAGTGCCGTTTCTGGGTGAGTGGTTTCCTGTTTGCTTATTTCCTTATACAGAAGTGCCAGCATCTGTTTGTGGTGGTAAATAAACAGCCACGAAAAGTATAGCTGCGAACTCTCTAGGCAAGTAGTGTCGCCTGCAATATATCATAATATACTCTACTTCAGGCGAGCAAAATCCAGAGACTTCCTTAGATTTCGTGCACCAGCTGTTGTTTACAAATATGCACAGACCGCCCCCCCTCGTCGTACGTATATCCCGCTAGCTGAATATCCATGTCGTCATTCAGCCACGATTCCGTGAAACATAGGATATTACAGTTTTTGATGTTCCGTTGGTAGGATATTCGTGATCGTACCTCGTCTAGTTTATTGTCCAAAGATTACACGTTGGCGAGTAATATTGACGGTAACGACAGCTTTCTTACTAGCCTTCTGCGGGTCCTGACGAGGCATCCGGCTCTGCGTCGCTTCCCTTTGCAAATAATTGGGATGTCTGTGGGGTGTTTGGAGAATATCGTGTGAGTCCTGCTTGTTGTTGAAAAAATCAAGGTGAGTGATCGCTGTCCTGATATCCAGAAACTCTTAACTGCCGTAAGATACGGTTGCAGAAACATTACGTACAAAATAATTTACAAATATCGCGGAAAAAAACACACCATAGCACAATTGGTAAGGAGACTGTAAAACGGCGGCCATCTCCTCCGGCACCATCTTAGGTCTCTCCAGAGATGTTCGATCAGGTTCAACTCCGGGCTCTGGCTGGGCCACTCAAGGACATTCAGAAACTTGTCCGGAAGCTATTCCTGCGTTGTCTTGACTGTGTGCTTAGGGTCGTTGTCCTGTTGGAAGGTGAACCTTCACCCCAGTCTGAGGTCCTGATCACTCTGGAGCAGGTTTTCATCAAGGATCTCTCTATACTTGCTCCGTTCAGCTTTCCCTTGATCCTGACTAGTGTCCCAGTCCCTGCCGCTGAAAAACATCCCCATATCATGATGCTGCCACCACCATGCTTCACCGTAGGGATGGTGCCAGGTTTCCTCCAGATGTGATGCTTGGCATTCAAGCCAAAGACTTCATTCATGGTTTCATCAGATCTTGTTTCTCATGGTCTGAGAGTCCTTTAGGTGATTTTGGCAAACTCCAAGCGGGCTGTCATGTGGCTTTTGTCTGCCCCCTCTACCGTAAAGGCATGATTGGTGGAGTGCTGCAGAGATGGTTGTCCTTCTGGAATATTCTCCCATCTCCACAGAGGAACTCTGGAGCTCTGTCAGAGTGATCGTTGGGTTCTTGGTCACCTCCCTGACCAAGTCCCTTCTCCCCCAATTGCTCAGTTTGGCCGGATGGCCAGCTCTAGGAAGAGTCTTGGTGGTTCCAAACTTCTACCATTTAAGAAAGATGGAGGCCACCGTGTTCTTGGGGACCTTCAATGCTGCAGAAATGTACAACAGCGAATCAAACTGGCCATTGAATATCCTCTTACACTATGTACTGTACACAGGCTGCTGTACATAGCATTTTTAACATACTAAAACCTAAAGAAGAGATCAATTATATTGGTCCAGCCTTCGCTGCTAAGCTGGCAGATGTACATAATATGCTGTAACCATAATTAAAAAGTACTTAATAACTCCAAATATCAATAACGTAGCAATAAGTTGTTGTAACATTTAAACCTAAAACATGTTTTTCATTGTTTTGCACTGCATGGATCACAACACTGCTGTATGGTGCACTCACTAGGCTACTGCTCAAATGTGGCTGTAATAGACAGTAGCAGCAGCATATGTGATGAGTATGGAAGTGTGTGTGTGACCACATGTGGCTGTGTGCAGGTGTTCCCTCCATCCCTCCCCTCTCTCTGTTTGCAGCCCCTTCCATCCCCCTCTCCACCTCCCGTTAGTGCCTGTGGGAGAGGAGCAGTCATCTGTCCTTTATCTGTGCTTATGCCCTCCTACTATTCTATTGTCCACTTCACAGAGAGAGAGAGGATGTGAATGTGTTTGTAAGAGGCAGATTGCATTACTGTTGAGGGTTGCTGCACATTTTCCACAGGTGAGAGTGCCCCCCTTTATTATACAAAGCAGGGGCATCTGCCAACCTTACAACCCCCAGTGTCTGTCTCAGTCCCTGTCCAATCTGACTCCATCATCCACAGAGAAATCAGGCAGACTCTCCCAAGGCTAAACTCACCCATTCACAGATCAGCCAGACCGACTTTCACAATGCAATTGCCAATTATAGAAATGTAAATCTGAGCCTTTCTTTGTATCTATCTATCTATCTATCTATCTATCTATCTATCTATCTATCTATCTATCTATCTATCTATCTATCTATCTATCTATCTATCTATCTATCTATTTTCTACGGCCTTCAGTAGCCTTTATTCAATTATATTCAAGGGGCTTTATTGGCATGGGAATCGTGTTAACATTGCCAAAGCAAGTGAGGTAGATAATATACAAAAGTGAAATAAACAATAAAAATTAACAGTAAACATTACACATACAGAAGTTTCAAAACAATAAAGACAATAAAAATGTCATATTTTATATATATATATATATATATATATACAGTATATACAGTGTTGTAACAATGTACAAATGGTTAAAGTACACAAGGGAAAATAAATAAGCATAAATATGGGTTGTATTTACAATGGTGTTTGTTATTCACTGGTTACCCTTTTCTTGTGGCAACAGGTCACAAATATTGCTGCTGTGATGGCACACTGTCATATTTCACCCCGTAGATATTGGAGTTTATCAAAATTGGATATAGAATGGATATAGAATTCGAAATTCTTTGAGGATCTGTGTAATCTGAGGGAAATATGTCTCTTTAATATGGTCACACATTGGGCAGGAGGTTAGGAAGTGCAGCTCAGTTTCCACCTCATTTTGTGGGCAGTGAGCACATAGCCTGTCTTCTCTTGAGAGCCATGTCTGCCTACGGTATTCTGCCACTGTGTACTCTCTGTTTAGGGCCAAATAGCATTCTAGTTTGCTCTGTTTTTTTGTTAATTCTTTCCAATGTGTCAAGTAATTATCTTTTTGTTTTCTCATGATTTGGTTGGGTCTAATTGTGCTGCTGTCCTGGGGCTCTGTGGGGTGTGTTTGTGTTTGTGAACAGAGCCCCAGGACCAGCTTGCTTAGGGGACTCTTCTCCAGGTTCATCTCTCTGTAGGTGATGGCTTTGTTATGGAAGGTTTGGGAATCGCTTCCTTTTAGGTGGTTGTAGAATTTAACGTCTCTTTTCTGGATTTTGATAATTAGTGGGTATCGGCCTAATTCTGCTCTGCATGCATTATTTGGTGTTCTACGATGTACACGGAGGATATTTTTTCAGAATTCTGCATGCAGAGTCTCAATTTGGTGTTTGTCCGATTTTGTAAAGTCTTGGTTGGTGAGCGGACCCCAGACCTCACAACCATAAAGGGCAATGGGCTCTATGACTGATTCAAGTACTTTTAGCCAGATCCTAATTGGTATGTTGAAATTTATGTTCCTTTTGATGGCATAGAATGCCCTTCTTGCCTTGTCTCTCAGATCATTCACAGCTTTTTGGAAGTAACCTGTGGCGCTGATGTTTAGGCCAAGGTATATCATTTTTTTTGTGCTCTAGGGCAACGGTGTCTAGATGGAATTTGTATTTGTGGTCCTGGTGACTGGACTTTTTTTGGAGCACCATTATTTTGGTCTTACTGAGATTTACTGTCAGTACATTGTTTTCATTGAAGACATGTATGAGTCTGCTGTTAATGATAATGCAGAGGATTTCCCCAAGGTTACTGTTGACGCATATTCCACGGTAGTTTTTGGGGTCATCAGTCCTTTGTTCCAAATATTGGGGAAGATGCCAGAGCTAACGATGATGTTAAAGAGTTTTAGTATAGCCAATTGGAATTTGTTGTCTGTATATTTGATCCTTTCATTAAGGATACCATCAACCCCACAGGCCTTTTTGGGTTGGAGGGTTTTTATTTTGTCCTGTAACTCATTAAAGGTAATTGGAGAATCCAGTAGGTTCTGGTAGTCTTTAATAGTTGATTCTAAGATTTGTATTTGATCATGTATATGTTTTTGCTTTTGTTATTCTCTCTCCCTCCATTCCTCAGACTCCCTATCTCTCTCTTGCCCTCTCCCTGTCACCTCTCTCTCCCGCTCCTCCCTCCCATCTCTCTCTCTCTCTCTCTCTCTCTCTCTCTCTCTCTCTCTATGACACATCCAAGTCTTCTGGTCCACAGCTAATTGGGGATGTGAACAGTAATCAGTGGGGGACAAATCAGACAGTTCTGCTCATTAGCTGTGACCAGTGTTCCCAGGGCTGCGTGGTGTCATTACACAACGGTTACATGGCTGGCTACACCACGACCCAACCCATCCGCCTGGGTCATCGTCACGCCTGGAAATGAGTCAGACTTACATGGTCCTGTCTGTGTCATGGCTGGGTAGGGGGCACGGTTCAGAGTGGAGTGCTGCTATGTAAACATGACTTACATGGTCCTGTCTGTGTCATGGCTGGGTAGGGGGCACGGGTCAGAGTGGAGAGCTGGGCTCCATTGATCTGCCCATTGATCTGCTCTCCCCTGTGCCCTGACACAGCACAGCCAGGAAGCAATCAGAGAGCATGACACATCTTCACACAGGGATATAGGCCTCTCTCACTGTGCAGGGAGACAGGGCTTTATCACACTATGAAGGACAGACCCATTTCATTTTATTAGTGATTTGACTATGTCCTGAGAATGTTTACTACTGTAGGTGCTGCAGTGGACCATGCTCCATTAGGATGGGCCAGTTTCTGTCCTGTTCTAGGTGGAGGGCAGAGCAGAGTGATGTGGATAGTTAAGCCCGTCTGAGAGCAGGACAAACACGATAAGGCAGGCCAATCCACCCCTCTAACATCTTCAAGGTGTACACATCAGAGGCCCCGGCAGAACTCAATAACTGGGTGAATGTCAGTTTGGCTCATTCTCCAAGCCTTAACCTTTCCAGAAAGCTGAATAATTTAAGTGCTCTATCTGCGGTTGGTTGGCACTTCTCTGCCTCGCCTCCCTTAGTATCGCCTCCCTTAGTCTCGACTCCCTTAGCCTCGCCTCCGTTAGTCTCGCCTCCCTTAGCCTCGCCTCCCTTAGCCTCGCCTCCCTTAGCCTCGCCTCCCTTAGTCTCGCCTCCCTTAGCCTTGCCTCCCTTAGTCTTGCCTCCCTTAGTCTCGCCTCCCATAGTCTCGCCTCCCATTGTCTCGCCTCCCATAGTCTCGCCTCCCATAGCCTCGCCTCCGTTAGTCTCGCCTCCCTTAGCCTCGCCTCCCATAGTCTCGCCTCCCATAGTCTCGCCTCCCATAGCCTCGCCTCCCATAGTCTCACCTCCCTTAGTCTCGCCTCCCATAGTCTCACCTCCCATAGTCTCACCTCCCATAGTCTCGCCTCCTATGGCACTTCTCTGCCTCGCCTCCCTTAGTAATCGCCTCCCTTAGGCTCGACTCCCTTAGCCTCGCCTCCCTTAGCCTCGCCTCCCTTAGTCTCGCCTCCCTTAGTCTCGCCTCCCTTAGTCGCACCTGCCTTAGCCTCGTCTCCCATAGTCTCGTCTCCCATAGTCTCGCCTCCCATAGTCTCGCCTCCCATAGTCTCGCCTCCCATAGTCTCGCCTCCCATAGCCTCGCCTCCCATAGTCACACCTCCCATAGTCTCGCCTCCCATTGTCTCGCCTCCCATAGTCTCACCTCCCATAGTCTCGCCTCCCATAGTCTCGCCTCCCATAGTCTTGCCTCCCATAGTCTCGCCTCCCATAGTCTAGCCTCCCATAGTCTCGCCTCCCATAGTCTCGCCTCCCATAGTGTCACCTACCATAGCCTCGCCTCCCATAGTCTCACCTCCCATAGCCTCGCCTCCCATAGTCTCGCCTCCCATAGTCTCACCTCCCATAGCCTAGCCTCCCATAGTCTCGCCTCCCATAGTCTTGCCTCCCATAGTCTTGCCTCCCATAGTCTCACCTCCCATAGTCACACCTCCCATGGCACTTCTCTGCCTCGCCTCCCTTAGTATCGCCTCCCTTAGTCTCGCCTCCCATAGTCTCGCCTCCCATAGTCTCACCTCCCATAGTCTCGCCTCCCATAGTCTCGCCTCCCATAGTCTCGCCTCCCATAGTGTCACCTCCCATAGCCTCACCTCTCATAGCCTCGCCTCCCATAGCCTCGCCTCCCATAGTCTCGCCTCCCATAGTCTCGCCTCCCATAGTCTCGCCTCCCATAGTCTCGCCTCCCATAGTCTCACCTCCCATAGTCTCACCTCCCATAGTCTCGCCTCCCATGGCACTTCTCTGCCTCGCCTCCCTTAGTCTCGACTCCCTTAGCCTCGCCTCCCTTAGTGTCACCTCCTATAGTCTCGCCTCCCATAGTCTCGCCTCCCATAGTCTCGCATCCCTTAGTCTTGCCTCCCATAGTCTCACCTCCCATAGTCTTGCCTCCCATAGTCTTGCCTCCCATAGTCTCACCTCCCATAGTCTCGCCTCCCATAGTCTCGCCTCCCATAGTCTCGCCTGTATGGTGCTCTGAGACCGTCTGCAGCCATGCACGCTGCTCTGGCCAGGGAGTGAAAATGGCAAGAAGAATGCGGCAAGGGATTTCTGATAATTGGCAGAAGCCGTTCCAACGGCCTGGGGGCTGCAGGTTTGCCTGGGGGAAAGGATGTTGCCACTAAGCAACAGACCTGTCTGTCTGCAGGAAGGGGAGGGGATGGGTTGTTTGCCCCAGGGCCTGAATCTGTCTCTCTCTTTAACAATAGTAAAACTGGACATAATAGAACTCAAGTGGGGGACTAGATGAATGGAGGGTGTTAAGTAACTAACCAGCTTACTAACTAACTAACTAAACTACATGTACCATCATAGTTAGGAAACTACATGTACCATCATAGTTAGGAAACTACATGTACCATCATGGCTGTCTCCGCCATCTCCCTTGGGCTGGAGAGAGACAGAACAGACAGTGTAGAAGGCAGCCAGGAGGATGAGAGAGGTGAGAAGAGGAAGAGAGTTAAAGGAGACAGGAGGGGAGGGAAGGACAGAGGAGGGGAAAGGGAGGAGAGGGAAGGACTGAGGAGTAGAAAGGGAGGAGAGGGTTGTGAGAAGAGGACATGAGACAGGATAGGGTTTGCTGTACTTCAGAGGGGCTGAAGCCTGCCAGGGTTATAGGAGCAGAATGCTGTACTGTACTGCTGAGAGCTACACTTCATATCCAGACACACAGAAGTTCCAAGATCTCAGAGACCTGCCTGCATGCCTGTCCATGATCTAGAGCCTGACACACACACACACACACACACACACACACACACACACACACACACACACACACACACACACACACACACACACACACACACACACACACACCCTGCCTTGCCCTACCAGAGCAAGCACAGGCTGTGCACCCAGATGATCTGGTTGTTCTGTTCCTCTCTTACTATTCCTACCTGGCCCTGTGTACCATTCCTGTACTAATATACTGTCACTAACTCTGTCAGCGATCCGTGGCCATTAACTATTCAAACAGGGACTTTAGGCATGGCATACCTGTTTCCTCTGACAGCCACTAGCTAAAGTAGCCCATTTATCCATGTGGGCCCAAACTAGCAGGCAGGAAAACACATGTCCAATCTCTCTGCCCATGTTTACCTGGTAAAATCACTGATGGAGTTTGGCCTCATCTATGATTCAGAATAATTAAATATTTATTGTCCTGGGCTGAGCTGTATGGCTGGGTTGGGACAGTGACCACTATGGTAGCCAACGGAGAGATAGGTAAACAAATCACTATGAATAAAGCAATGATAGAACCCTCTCTGGTAATACAAATATACTGTACATCTTCTTCTTGCTTTAGCCTCCAGGTACGTTCACACACACTCTGCTCCAAAGCGATCAACCAGGGGTGTGTTGGATTTGTGATGAGAGGTGAGAAGTGTTCAAAGGCCTGTGATGAGGTTTGATAGCTACATCTACTACACACAGTCTAACTCCACTAACTACACACAGTCTAACTCCACTAACTACACACAGTTAAACTCCACTAACTACACACAGTCAAACTCCACTAACTACACACAGTCTAACTCCACTAACTACACACAGTCTAACTCCACTAACTACACACAGTTAAACTCCACTAACTACACACAGTCAAACTCCACTAACTACACACAGTTAAACTCCACTAACTACACACAGTTAAACTCCACTAACTCCACACAGTCAAACCCCACTAACTACACACAGTCAAACCCCACTAACTACACACAGTCTAACTCCACTAACTACACACAGTCAAACTCCATTAACTACACACAGTCAAACTCCACTAACTACACACAGTCAAACTCCACTAACTACACACAGTCAAACTCCACTAACCCAACACAGTCAAACTCCATTAACTACACACAGTCAAACTCCACTAACCCAACCCAGTCAAACTCCACTAACCACACACGGTCAAACTCCACTAACTACACACGGTCAAACTCCACTAACTACACACAGTCAAACTCCACTAACTACACACAGTCAAACTCCACTAACGACACACAGTCAAACTCCACTAACTACACACGGTCAAACTCCACTAACTACACACAGTCAAACTCCACTAACTACACACGGTCAAACTCCACTAACTACACACAGTCAAACTCCACTAACTACACACAGTCAAACTCCACTAACTACATGCAGTCAAACTCCACTAACCCAACACAGTCAAACTCCATTAACTACACACAGTCAAACTCAACTAACTACACACAGTCAAACTCCACTAACTACACACAGTCAAACTCCATTAACTACACACAGTCAAACTCCACTAACTATACACAGTCAAACTCCATTAACTACACACAGTCAAACTCCACTAACTATACACAGTCAAACTCCACTAACTATACACAGCCAAACTCCACTAACTACACACAGTCAAACTCCACTAACTACACACAGTCAAACCCCACTTAGAGAAAGAGCCTCTGAGAGAAAGAGAGAGAGAAAGAAAGAGAAAGAAAGAAAGAAAGAGAGAAAGAAATAGAGAGTTATAGAGAAAGAGAGAGCGAGAGAGAGAGAGAGAGATGGGAGAGAGAGCTGTGCAGAAACATGATAAATCTGTGTCCTCTCCTACCTCACCATTCACCATTTAATTTTTTGATCCTACATCCCTCTCTCTTCTCCTCCTCCTCCTCCAGCCCTGCTCAGACTTTTGACCCCTCTCTCTTTCCATGGCTGTGGCAGGCAGGCAGGCAGGCAGGCAGCAGGACAAATGAAGTTTCCTCTCAGAGCCCCTCCGTATTAATATCATAATTATCCCCACCTCCGTGGCCGGCGGGCCAGCTCACACCACCCTACTGTCTGCTTTGATGGAGAGGCACAGGCAGGGAATTACATTCCATTAGTACTAAACAAGAGAAGGGGACATGGAGAGATTGAATCAATCAGGAGAGCCACTAGGACTGTGTGTGTGTGTGTGTGTGTGTGTGTGTGTGTGTGTGTGTGTGTGTGTGTGTGTGTGTGTGTGTGTGTGTGTGTGTGTGTGTGTGTGTGTGTGTGTGTGTGTGTGTGTGTGTGTGTGTGTGTGTGTGTGTGTGTGTGTGTGTGTGTGTGTGTGTGTGTGTGTGTGTGTGTGTGTGTGTGTGTGTGTGTGTGTGTGTGTGTGTGTGTGTGTGTGTGTGTGTGTGTGTGTGTGTGTGTGTGTGTGTGTGTGTGTGTGTGTGTGTGTGTGTGTGTGTGTGTGTGTGTGTGTGTGTGTGTGTGTGTGTGTGTGTGTGTGTGTGTGTGTGTGTGTGTGTGTGTGTGTGTGTGTGTGTGTGTGTGTGTGTGTGTGTGTGTGTGTGTGTGTGTGTGTGTGTGTGTGTGTGTGTGTGTGTGTGTGTGTGTGTGTGTGTGTGTGTGTGTGTGTGTGTGTGTGTGTGTGTGTGTGTGTGTGTGTGTGTGTGTGTGTGTGTGTGTGTGTGTGTGTGTGTGTGTGTGTGTGTGTGTGTGTGTGTGTGTGTGTGTGTGTGTGTGTGTGTGTGTGTGTGTGTGTGTGTGTGTGTGTGTGTGTGTGTGTGTGTGTGTGTGTGTGTGTGTGTGTGTGTGTGTGTGTGTGTGTGTGTGTGTGTGTGTGTGTGTGTGTGTGTGTGTGTGTGTGTGTGTGTGTGTGTGTGTGTGTGTGTGTGTGTGTGTGTGTGTGTGTGTGTGTGTGTGTGTGTGTGTGTGTGTGTGTGTGTGTGTGTGTGTGTGTGTGTGTGTGTGTGTGTGTGTGTGTGTGTGTGTGTGTGTGTGTGTGTGTGTGTGTGTGTGTGTGTGTGTGTGTGTGTGTGTGTGTGTGTGTGTGTGTGTGTGTGTGTGTGTGTGTGTGTGTGTGTGTGTGTGTGTGTGTGTGTGTGTGTGTGTGTGTGTGTGTGTGTGTGTGTGTGTGTGTGTGTGTGTGTGTGTGTGTGTGTGTGTGTGTGTGTGTGTGTGTGTGTGTGTGTGTGTGTGTGTGTGTGTGTGTGTGTGTGTGTGTGTGTGTGTGTGTGTGTGTGTGTGTGTGTGTGTGTGTGTGTGTGTGTGTGTGTGTGTGTGTGTGTGTGTGTGTGTGTGTGTGTGTGTGTGTGTGTGTGTGTGTGTGGGGCTAGGTCTAAAGGGAGGAAGCAAAGGTATGACACTGATTTAACATCATTATTCCCCCAAAGGTCTATTTTGTGCTGCGTCAATTGGAACGACAGTAACTTTTTCCAGAGTGACAGACTGCACAGTTTAGGCTGAGCTGTTCTGCTCTGCCCTGCTCTGATGCAATTTCAATTCATTGTTTGCCGTCCTTAACTTTGGCAGTACTTTTCCTCAGTCTGTCTCGTTTGCAGGGCAGGGCGAGACTCTTTAAAGTGGTCTAATACCTTTGAGAGGTGGTGTCAGGAATGGGCTGATTGAGAAAGAGATGTGATGCGAACAAAAGGAAGAGAGAACAGGAGAGAGGAGGACCCCCCTCACAGCCAGGTCTCCAATCTCATCACCTCCTCTCCTCCCTGACTCATTACTAAGGCCTTGACTCAATAAAGACTGGATAAAGACTGGATAAAAAGGCAGACACCCACAGGCCAAATCCCCCTCAGACACCTCCCCCTCTCAACCGCCCCCCCCTTCTCCCCCACTCCCTTCCTCCACCCCAGTTCCCTCCATCTCTCTTCTCAGTAATGGCAGGAGTTATTTTTGTCTCTGTGGTGCTGTGTGGCTGTTGGCTGCTATATAGCTGCTGCTGATTTACATTCTTCACTCAATGGTGACCTTTCCCTGTTGGTGCTCAGGGAGCAGAGAGAGCTAAGCTCTCCAGTCTCCAGTCCCTCGTCGGGGAGCAGAGGGAGCTAAGCTCTCCAGTCTCCAGTCCCTCGTCGGGGAGCAGAGGGAGCTAAGCTCTCCAGTCTCCAGTCCCTCGTCGGGGAGCAGAGAGAGCTAAGCTCTCCAGTCTCCAGTCCCTCGTCGGGGAGCAGAGGGAGCTAAGCTCTCCAGTCTCCAGTCCCTCGTCGGGGAGCAGAGGGAGCTAAGCTCTCCAGTCTCCAGTCCCTCGTCGGAGGGCATCAGGAGCGAAGCTCTCCAGTCTCCAGTTCCTCGTTGGGGAGCAGAGAGAGCTAAGCTCTCCAGTCTCCAGTCCCTCGTCGGGGAGCAGAGGGAGCTAAGCTCTCCAGTCTCCAGTCCCTCGTCGGGGAGCAGAGGGAGCTAAGCTCTCCAGTCTCCAGTCCCTCGTCGGAGGGCATCGGGAGCGAAGCTCTCCAGTCTCCAGTTCCTCGTTGGGGAGCAGAGAGAGCTAAGCTCACCAGTCTCCAGTCCCTCGTCGGGGAGCAGAGAGAGCTAAGCTCTCCAGTCTCCAGTCCCTCGTCGGGGAGCAGAGGGAGCTAAGCTCTCGGTCTCCAGTCCCTCGTCGGGGAGCAGAGGGAGCTAAGCTCTCCAGTCTCCAGTCCCTCGTCGGGGAGCAGAGGGAGCTAAGCTCTCCAGTCTCCAGTCCCTCGTCGGGGAGCAGAGGGAGCTAAGCTCTCCAGTCTCCAGTCCCTCGTCGGAGGGCATCGGGAGCGAAGCTCTCCAGTCTCCAGTTCCTCGTCGGGGAGCAGAGGGAGCTAAGCTCTCCAGTCTCCAGTCCCTCGTCGGGGAGCAGAGAGAGCTAAGCTCTCCAGTCTCCAGTCCCTCGTCGGAGGGCATCGGGAGCGAAGCTCTCCAGTCTCCAGTTCCTCGTTGGGGAGCAGAGAGAGCTAAGCTCTCCAGTCTCCAGTCCCTCGTCGGGGAGCAGAGGGAGCTAAGCTCTCCAGTCTCCAGTCCCTCGTCGGGGAGCAGAGGGAGCTAAGCTCTCCAGTCTCCAGTCCCTCGTCGGAGGGCATCGGGAGCGAAGCTCTCCAGTCTCCAGTTCCTCGTTGGGGAGCAGAGAGCTAAGCTCACCAGTCTCCAGTCCCTCGTCGGGAGCAGAGAGCTAAGCTCTCCAGTCTCCAGTCCCTCGTCGGGGAGCAGAGGGAGCTAAGCTCTCGGTCTCCAGTCCCTCGTCGGGGAGCAGAGGGAGCTAAGCTCTCCAGTCTCCAGTCCCTCGTCGGGGAGCAGAGGGAGCTAAGCTCTCCAGTCTCCAGTCCCTCGTCGGGGAGCAGAGGGAGCTAAGCTCTCCAGTCTCCAGTCCCTCGTCGGGGAGCAGAGGGAGCTAAGCTCTCGGTCTCCAGTCCCTCGTCGGGGAGCAGAGGGAGCTAAGCTCTCCAGTCTCCAGTCCCTCGTCGGGGAGCAGAGGGAGCTAAGCTCTCGGTCTCCAGTCCCTCGTCGGGGAGCAGAGGGAGCTAAGCTCTCCAGTCTCCAGTCCCTCATCGGGGAGCAGAGGGAGCTAAGCTCTCCAGTCTCCAGTTCCTCGTCGGGGAGCAGAGGGAGCTAAGCTCTCCAGTCTCCAGTCCCTCCACAACCACAGCTCAGTGCTGCTCTCCTGTTGACAGACTACTGCTGCACAGCTCATATGGACACAGCGAACACAGGGCATAGAGGGTACACAGGGCCAAGTAGGGACAGAAGGAGATGTACCAGAATAAAACAGAGTAGTTTAGGTCCGTCTGGGACATATGACCGGGGTGAGTCAGACTACATTGGCCTGGGTTGACCTAGGACTCCACTATGGGGGAAGTCCAACCCAAGTTGAGCGCATGTAAATTAAACATAAATCCCTTTTCATGCACTTTTCTCTCTGTTTATTCTGATCTCTATGTGACCTCTATGTGTATTCTGCTATTCACCCGATATTTGTTTGGGATGGAGATCAATGAAGGTATGGAGGAGATGAGTCTACAGGGACGCTGTATTCTGACCATGACTTAATTCCCTCATAATTCCACCACCTTTACGCGCGATGAAAAGGTGGAGCAACCTGTCGGTTCCTAGTGGAACAACATCTAGTTAATTTATTGGATATAAATGACACCACTCTCCATGTCATTTAATGATTGATCAGAGCTATTGATAAGAGCCTGTGTAGGAAAGGCCTGTGTAGGAAAGGCCTGCGTAGGAAAGGCGTGCGTAGGAAAGGCGTGCGTAGGAAAGGCGTGCGTAGGAAAGGCCTGAGTAGGAAAGGAGTGCGTAGGAAAGGCGTGCGTAGGAAAGGCCTGCCTAGGAAAGGCCTGCGTGCGTAAATGAGTTGTCCTTTTGGATAAGGGGATTGTAAATATAAATGACAATTGTTTTAAATCTATTTATTTTAACAATTTAGAAGTCATTCTTATGGCAGCAAACTGATGTCAACATGTCACCTTTTCCACAGTGAAGTTTATGAAATGCCAGCCTTATAACTTGCATCGATTACAGACCCAAGCTACAGTATAGGCTTCTGTAGCCATGCACAAATGGCAGTACAGCGCCAAACATACCGAGTTGATTTATGATATCTAGAATGTTTTAATTATATTCCTCAGACTTTTCACTGTATTTTTTTAAAGAATTTGCATCGTGTTATTTAAAAAAATAAATTTAAAAAATGTAATTCAAATTTTTGGGTCATTTAGCAGACACTCTTTTTCAGAGCGAATTACAGTAGTGAGGGCATACATTTTCTTACTTTTCCCATTCTGGTCCCCCCATGGGAATCAAACCCACAACCCTGGCATTGCAAGCACCATGCTACTGTCGGTAGCCACCATCTGCTATACCAACAGGATTAGAAGTTGTGCTGCAATTTGAAACATGTAGCCTATTGAATCTTTATGGGACGCAGTCCATACTGTATATAGCAGTTAAACCTGGAGCCTGGCGCATGGTTCACGACGTCTGGACCGTTCACAGTTCCATGATTAGTGAGAATTATTAGGGTAGATTTATAGGACTACTGTTCAACCCTTCTACACTGTTCTCACCTTACAATATTTCATCAATTGAATATGGAAACTTTCAGAATCAATCACACCACTGTATTTTTTGGTTCACCAATATATTTGTGCGTAAAGGCTCTCCAAACCTGTTTTTTATCATTATTCATAAATCTACCAGTTGGTGCTGAAAAGGAGTCCCATCACACACCTGCATGAGGTAAGTCTGAATACCAACTACTGAGAAGTGTGTAGGAAAGGCGTGCGTAGGAAAGGCGTGAGAAGGAAAGGCCTGTGTAGGAAAGGCCTGCGTAGGAAAGGCCTGTGTAGGAAAGGCGTGCGTAGGAAAGGCCTGTGTAGGAAAGGCCTGCGTAGGAAAGGCCTGAGTAGGAAAGGCCTGCGTAGGAAAGGCTTGAGTAGGAAAGGCCTGCGTAGGAAAGGCCTGCGTAGGAAAAAGGCCTGCGTAGGAAAGGCCTGCGTAGGAAAGGCGTGCGTAGGAAAGGCGTGCTTAGGAAAGGCCTGTGTAGGAAAGGCCTGCGTAGGAAAGGCTTGAGTAGGAAAGGCCTGAGTAGGAAAGGCCTGAGTAGGAAAGGCCTGTGTAGGAAAGGCCTGCGTAGGAAAGGCGTGAGAAGGAAAGGCCTGTGTAGGAAAGGCCTGCGTAGGAAAGGCCTGTGTAGGAAAGGCGTGCGTAGGAAAGGCCTGTGTAGGAAAGGCCTGCGTAGGAAAGGCCTGAGTAGGAAAGGCCTGCGTAGGAAAGGCTTGAGTAGGAAAGGCCTGCGTAGGAAAGGCCTGTGTAGGAAAGAACTGAGTAGGAAAGGCCTGAGTAGGAAAGGCCTGTGTAGGAAAGGCCTGTGTAGGAAAGGCCTGCGTAGGAAAGGCCTGCGTAGGAAAGGCCTGCGTAGGAAAAAGGCCTGCGTAGGAAAGGCCTGCGTAGGAAAGGCGTGCGTAGGAAAGGCGTGCTTAGGAAAGGCCTGTGTAGGAAAGGCCTGCGTAGGAAAGGCTTGAGTAGGAAAGGCCTGTGTAGGAAAGAACTGAGTAGGAAAGGCCTGAGTAGGAAAGGCCTGAGTAGGAAAGGCCTGTGAGGAAAGGCCTGCGTAGGAAAGGCCTGCGTAGGAAAGGCCTGCGTAGGAAAGGCCTGCGTAGGAAAGGCCTGCGTAGGAAAGGCGTGCGTAGGAAAGGCCTGCGTAGGAAAGGCGTGTGTAGGAAAGGCCTGAGTAGGAAAGGCCTGCGTAGGAAAGGCTTGAGTAGGAAAGGCCTGTGTAGGAAAGGCCTGCATAGGAAAGGCTTGAGTAGGAAAGGCCTATGTAGGAAAGGCCTGCGTAGGAAAGGCGTGCGTAGGAAAGGCGTGTGTAGGAAAGGCCTGCGTAGGAAAGGCCTGCGTAGGAAAGGCGTGCGTAGGAAAGGCGTGCGTAGGAAAGGCGTGCGTAGGAAAGGCGTGTGTAGGAAAGGCGTGCGTAGGAAAGGCCTGAGTAGGAAAGGCCTGCGTAGGAAAGGCTTGAGTAGGAAAGGCCTGTGTAGGAAAGGCTTGAGTAGGAAAGGCCTATGTAGGAAAGGCCTGCGTAGGAAAGGCGTGCGTAGGAAAGGCGTGTGTAGGAAAGGCCTGCGTAGGAAAGGCCTGCGTAGGAAAGGCGTGCGTAGGAAAAGCCTGTGTAGGAAAGGCCTGCGTAGGAAAGGCCTGTGCAGGAAAGGCCTGCGTAGGAAAGGCCTGTGTAGGAAAGGCCTGTGTAGGAAAGGCCTGCGTAGGAAAGGCGTGCGTAGGAAAGGCCTGAGTAGGAAAGGAGTGCGTAGGAAAGGCGTGCGTAGGAAAGGCCTGCCTAGGAAAGGCCTGCGTAGGAAAGTCCTGTGTAGGAAAGGCCTGCGTAGGAAAGGCGTGCGTAGAAAAGGCGTGCGTAGGAAAGGCCTTTGTAGGAAAGGCCTGCGTAGGAAAGGCGTGCGTAGGAAAGGCGTGCGTAGGAAAGGCGTGCGTAGGAAAGGCCTGAGTAGGAAAGGAGTGCGTAGGAAAGGCGTGCGTAGGAAAGGCCTGCCTAGGAAAGGCCTGCGTAGGAAAGTCCTGTGTAGGAAAGGCCTGCGTAGGAAAGGCGTGCGTAGAAAAGGCGTGCGTAGGAAAGGCCTTTGTAGGAAAGGCCTGCGTAGGAAAGGCGTGCGTAGAAAAGGCGTGCGTAGGAAAGGCCTGCGTAGGAAAGGCCTGTGTAGGAAAGGCCTACGTAGGAAAGGCCTACATTTCCTAAGTCTAAATCAGGCCCTATGAGCATTGCAAGAGGCCTAGAGAGACAAGAATAATGAGTCATTTGAGAGATAGGAAAGAGGGGACAGTGGGAGAGATGGGTAGGTTTTACTCCAGTGTAAACAACAGATTTCAGTTCTCTAATAGCTACAGTATCAGGCACGGAGATCTCAATCTGAATCACCTTTAAGTTCTACCTCAAAGCAGATGACAGAAATATTCTTCTGAAGTTTCTGTAGTTAATGTTGAGCAGTGTACAACCTAATGTAGGCTGTTAAAGCTCAGTGAGAGAGCACTTGGCTACGTCACAAATGGTCACTATGAAAGGAATAGGGTGCCATTGGGATACAGGCTTCCTGTTAGCTGTCCAGCGGGGTCTGAGTTTGAGTCATCCATAGCTGAGCTCAGCGGAGAGATGAGGAGAGAGGGGAGAGCCCTGGATGAGGTGAGGGAAGCAGGTCAGGCTGGAGTACCCACACACCCAGGTTTCATAAGCTGATGAGCTGCAGAAAGAGAGTGGCTGAGTGAGCCCCTCCATCTTTGACACGTGTGAGACAGAGGTGATGAAAATGCTGTGCTTCCTGAAAGCGAGAGAGCTTACGTAGTGTGACCCCCCCTATCCGTGTATGTGTGTATGCCTGTTTCTGTGTGTGTTTGTGTGTGCGTGTTTCCCGGAGCCAGGCTGCAGTGTGTGGTGTTAGGGCTAGCTTTGATCTGTCTCTAGCAGGCAGGCTGAAAGGCCTGGAGGGGGACGACGTAATGACTTCAGAAAAATAACCAAAGACAACAAAGACTTCTCCCTAACAGGTGTCAAATATAACTAGAGAGCATCTCCATACCTCCTGCACCATCCCTCCATTCTCCACCTGCATTCCATCCTCGGTCAGAGAGGCTGTAAAGAAAAGCTACAAAACCAGAATGGATGCCACAGTGCTGCAATAGAGGGATAAGGTGGTGACCAAAGGCCTATTTACAACCTCTGTAAGGCAGTGGGCTCAGTGTAACCACTGTACTATGGGCTCCACTACTGCAGCTTTACAGCCATTAGAGATGATGTATGCGTGAGTGTGTGTATGTAGGACGTGGCACACTGATTTAAGCAAATACTATGCTTCTGTTGGACAGTGGACAGATGGTGGATGTTTCCAACAGAAAAAGAGTGAATGGGGTAGATAAGCAGAGAAAAGGGAGCCACAGACAAAAAGAGAGAGAGAGAGAAAGAGGGAGAGCAAAAGAGAGAGAGAGAAAATGGAAGATAGTGTGGTGTCTGTCTATCTGCTGTGTGTCAGGAAGGAAGAAATGCTGCAAATAAAAAGAGAAGGACCTCTTCCTACCCATTCAGGCAGTGGGAGACAAGTTGGGGAGTTGACATGTGTAAGTGTAGAGGGAGGAGGGAGGCTGTTACGTGAACAAGTGTGTGGAGAGGGGAGGGAGTCACTTACCTGGAGCAGCCAGTAGCACCTGCGGTGGAACGTGGGGATGATGGAGGAGTGGACGTAACAGCCATACAGACACTGCAGAGGGAGAAACAGAGAGAGAACAGCTGTTATAGTATAGTAACACAACACAATAGACTGACCTACACCCCCACTGTACCCCTTATCAGTGACCTCTAACCCCCTCAGGGACAAGTACTCCTGGGAACAGGCAGATCCGGTCATTGTCTTCAGAACAAAGGTAGTGGTGAACTCAGACAAGTTGCTATGAACACTGATACTGTCGATATTCCTCTCTGTCTCTCTCTACTTTCTTTCTTTCTTTCTTTCTCTCTCTCTCTCTCTCTCTCTCTCTCTCTCTCTTTCTCCCTCTTTCTCTAAGTGTAGTTTGACTGTGTGTAGTTAGTGGAGTTTGACTGTGTGTAGTTTGTGGAGTTTGAATGTGTGTAGTTAGTGGAGTTTGACTGCGTGTAGTTAGTGGAGTTTGACTGTGTGTAGTTAGTGGAGATTGGCTGTGTGTAGTTAGTGGAGTTTGACTGTGTGTAGTTTGTGGAGTTTGACTGTGTGTAGTTAGTGGAGTTTGACTGTGTGTAGTTAGTGGAGTTTGACTGTGTGTAGTTAGTGGAGTTTGACTGTGTGTAGTTAGTGGAGTTTGACTGTGTGTAGTTAATGGAGTTTGACTGTGTGTAGTTAGTGGAGTTTGACTGTGTGTAGTTAGTGGAGTTTGACTGTGTGTAGTTAGTGGAGTTAGACTGTGTGTAGTTAGTGGAGTTTGACTGCGTGTAGTTAATGGAGTTTGACTGTGTGTAGTTAGTCGAGTTTGGCTGTGTGTAGTTAGTGGAGTTTGACTGTGTGTGGTTAATGGAGTTTGACTGTGTGTAGTTAATGGAGTTTGACTGTGTGTAGTTTGTGTAGTTTGACTGTGTGTAGTTATTGAGGTTTGACTGTGTGTGGTTAGTGCAGTTTGGCTGTGTGTAGTTAGTGGAGTTTGGCTGTGTGTAGTTAGTTTAGTTTGACTGTGTGTAGTTAGTGGAGTTTGACTGTGTGTAGTTAGTGGGGTTTGAAGGTGTGTCGTTAGTGGAGTTTGACAGTGTGTAGTTAGCTGAGTTTGGCTGTGTGTAGTTAGTGGAGTTTGGCTGTGTGTAGTTAGTGGAGTTTGACTGTGTGTAGTTAATGGAGTTTGACTGTGTGTAGTTAGTGGAGTTCGGCTGTGTGTAGTTAGTGTAGTTTGGCTGTGTGTAGTTAGTTGAGTTTGACTGTGTGTAGTTAATGGAGTTTGACTGTGTTGGGTTAGTGGAGTTTGACTGTGTGTAGTTAGTGGAGTTTGGCTGTGTGTAGTTAATGGAGTTTAACTGTGTGTAGTTAGTGGAGTTTGACCGCGTGTAGTTAGTGGAGTTTGACTGTGTGTAGTTAGTGGAGTTTGACTGTGTGTAGTTAATGGAGTTTGACCGTGTGTAGTTAGTGGAGTTTGACTGTGTGTAGTTAGTGGAGTTTGACTGTGTGTAGTTAATGAAGTTTGGCTGTGTGTAGTTAGTGGAGTTTGACTGTGTGTAGTTAGTGGAGTTTAACTGTGTGTAGTTAGTGGAGTTTGACCGTGTGTAGTTAGTGGAGTTTGACCGCGTGTAGTTAGTGGAGTTTGACTGTGTGTAGTTAGTGGAGTTTAACTGTGTGTAGTTAGTGGAGTTTGACTGTGTGTAGTTAGTGGAGTTAGACTGTGTGTAGTTAGTGGAGTTTAACTGTGTGTGGTTAGTGGAGTTTGACTGTGTGTAGTTAGTGGTGTTTAACTGTGTGTAGTTAGTGGAGTTAGACTGTGTGTAGTTAGTGGAGTTTAACTGTGTGTGGTTAGTGGAGTTAGACTGTGTGTAGTTAGTGGAGTTAGACTGTGTGTAGTAGATGTAGCTATCAAACCTCATCACAGGCCTTTGAACACTTCTCACCTCTCATCACAAATCCAACACACCCCTGGTTGATCGCTTTGGAGCAGTGTGTGTGTGAACGTACCTGGAGGCTAAAGCAAGAAGAAGATGTACAGTATATTTGTATTACCAGAGAGGTTTCTATCATTGCTTTATTCATAGTGATTTGTTTACCTATCTCTCCGTTGGCTACCATAGTGGTCACTGTCCCAACCCAGCCATGCAGCTCTCTCTCTCTCTCTCTCTCTCTCTCTCTCTCCCTCTCTCTCTCTCTCTCACTCTCTCTCTCTCTCTCTCTCTCACTCACTCTCACTCTCACTCTCACTCTCACTCACTCTCACAGAACAACCATAAGACTCCACCCTCACCTGCTAACCCCCCCCCCAGTACTCCTACACCCCCCCCTTCCCTCCCTCCCCTCCCCATGTAGGGCTGGATTCCTATGGGCTCGTTGCCTTGGAGAGAAAGAGATAGACAGGGCTGATACATAACAGTAACTGACAGCGAGAGGCAGAGTGGCCCGTCTGCCCAGAAGTAGTGCACTTATCGGCCTAGAATCACAGCTTCCTGGTGACCAGAGGAGTTTGCTTGTTTACAGCTACAGCCAATCATGTGACAGCTTCACGCTGGCTTTGGCTGGCAGCAGGGAAATATACTGTGATTTTGTCCAATGCAATATCTGTGATGTGACCAGAGTAGCAGTGGATTGCTCTTCAGACAAGGGGCTTGCTTAGCTCTTTGATGAATATATCAAACTCACACACACAGGTTTAGGGTTTGTCTCAACTTCTTTCTCTCCAAGTCCCTCTGGTATATCTGACAATTCAGAAAGGAAGAGGAGCTGGAGTGGTTCACTGCATGGCAGCCTGATACTACACACACACACACACACACACACACACACACACACACACACACACACACACACACACACACACACACACACAGAGATAAAATACTGTCTCTCCAGGTGTTCCATTGAGTACACCACTAAGCACCCATTTAGTGGTGATATGAGCGCTATTGCATGCATGTGCCTGTGTGGATTAACGCATGTGACTGTGTGGATGAATGCATGTGACTGTGTGGATGAATGCACGTGACTGTGTAGATGAATGCATATGACTGTGTGGATAAATGCATGTGACTGTGTGGATGAATGCATGTGACTGTGTGGATGAATGCATGTGACTGTGTGGATGAATGCATGTGACAGTGTGGATAAATGCTTTTGACTGTATGGATGAATGCACGTGACATTTACATTTGACATTTAAGTCATTTAGCAGACGCTCTTATCCAGAGCGACTTACAAATTGGTGCATTCACCTTATGACATCCAGTGGAGCAGCCACTTTACAATAGTGCATCTAAATCTTTTAAGGGGGGTGAGAAGGATTACTTTATCCTATCCTAGGTATTCCTTAAAGAGGTGGGGTTTCAGGTGTCTCCGGAAGGTGGTGATTGACTCCGCTGTCCTGGCGTCGTGAGGGAGTTTGTTCCACCATTGGGGGGCCAGAGCAGCGAACAGTTTTGACTGGGCTGAGCGGGAACTGTACTTCCTCAGTGGTAGGGAGGCGAGCAGGCCAGAGGTGGATGAACGCAGTGCCCTTGTTTGGGTGTAGGGCCTGATCAGAGCCTGGAGGTACTGAGGTGCCGTTCCCCTCACAGCTCCGTAGGCAAGCACCATGGTCTTGTAGCGGATGCGAGCTTCAACTGGAAGCCAGTGGAGAGAGCGGAGGAGCGGGGTGACGTGAGAGAACTTGGGAAGGTTGAACACCAGACGGGCTGCGGCGTTCTGGATGAGTTGTAGGGGTTTAATGGCACAGGCAGGGAGCCCAGCCAACAGCGAGTTGCAGTAATGCAGACGGGAGATGACAAGTGCCTGGATTAGGACCTATCCAACCCTATCCAACCCTATCCAACTATCCAGCTCTATCCAACTATCCAACCCTATCCAACTATCCAGCTCTATCCAACTATCCAGCCCTATCCAACCCTATCCAACTATCCAGCTCTATCCAACTATCCAACCCTATACAACTATCCAGCTCTATCCAACTATCCAACCCTATCCAACTATCCAGCTCTATCCAGCTCTATCCAACTATCCAACCCTATCCAACCCTATCCAACCCTATCCAGCTCTATCCAGCTCTATCCAACTATCCAGCTCTATCCAACTATCCAGCTCTATCCAACTATCCAGCCCTATCCAGACCTATCCAACTACCCAACCCTATCCAACTATCCAGCTCTATCCAACTATCCAGCCCTATCCAACTATCCAGACCTATCCAACTACCCAACCCTATCCAACTATCCAACCCTATCCAGCTCTATCCAACTACCCAGCTCTATCCAACTATCCAGACCTATCCAACCCTATCCAACTATCCAGCTCTATCCAACTATCCAACCCTATCCAACCCTATCCAACTATCCAGCTCTATCCAGCTCTATCCAACTATCCAGCCCTATCCAACTATCCAGACCTATCCAACTACCCAGACCTATCCAACTATGTTCCCCAACTCACTAGATAGTGACTGTGTACATGAATGCATATGACTGTGTGGATAAATGCATGTGACAGTGTGGATAAATGCATGTGACTGTGTGGATGAATGCATGTGACTGTGTGGATGAATGCATGTGACTGTGTGGATGAATGCATGTGACTGTGTGGATGAATGCATGTGACTGTGTGGATGAATGCATGTGACAGTGTGGATAAATGCTTTTGACTGTATGGATGAATGCATGTGACTGTGTGGATGAATGTGATGTGGACTTCCTTCTGGTCTCATTGTTACACTGTACCACCATCCATTACTCCTGACTGGAATAGGACGTATACCTCCACCCACTCACTACCACTGCTCTGTCATCCATTACTCCTGTCTGGAATAGGACGTATACCTCCACCCACTCACTACCACTGCTCTGTCATCCATTACTCCTGTCTGGAATAGGACGTATACCTTCACCCACTCACTACCACTGCTCTGTCATCCATTACTCCTGTTTGGAATAGGACGTATACCTCCACCCACTCACTACCACTGCTCTGTCATCCATTACTCCTGTCTGGAATAGGACGTATACCTTCACCCACTCACTACCACTGCTCTGTCATCCATTACTCCTGTCTGGAATAGGACGTATACCTTCACCCACTCACTACCACTGCTCTGTCATCCATTACTCCTGTCTGGAATAGGACGTATACCTTCACCCACTCACTGCCACTGCTCTGTCATCCATTACTCCTGTCTGGAATAGGACGTATACCTCCACCCACTCACTGCCACTTCTCTGTCATCCATTACTCTTGTCTGGAATAGGATGAACACCTTCACCCACTCACTGCCACTGCTCTGTCATCCATTACTCCTGTCTGGAATAGGATGAACACCTCCACCCACTCACTGCCACTGCTCTGTCATCCATTGCTCATGTCTGGAATATACGTATACCTCCACCCACTCACTACCACTGCTCTGTCATCCATTACTCCTGTCTGGAATAGGACGTATACCTCCACCTACTCACTGCCACTGCTCTGTCATCCATTACTCCTGTCTGGAATAGGACGTATACCTCCACCTACTCACTACCACTGCTCTGTCATCCATTACTCCTGTCTGGAATAGGATGAACACCTTCACCCACTCACTGCCACTGCTCTGTCATCCATTACTCCTGTCTGGAATAGGACGTATACCTCCACCTACTCACTGTCACTGCTCTGTCATCCATTACTCCTGTCTGGCAAGTGGCAATGGACAGATACCTCCTCCCACTACAACCACGCAGCCTTACATTTTAGCGTTAGTCTAGAATCAGCAGAACACCCTCTCATCCAACCCCCCACCGAATTTACACTAGTCACAACTTGACGTTGAGTCACTAGAATCCCAATAACCCCCTCTCATCCAACCCCACAACTTAGTGTTCAGTTCCAAGAACCACCATCACCTCCCTCTGTCTCGACAGACAGACAGACAAACAGACAGACAGACAGACAGACAGACAGACAGACAGACAGACAGACAGAGGCTGACTGTCTCCCTGTTTACTCCGATACAGACAGAACCACATTAAGACAAGTGCCATACTCAAACAGGCAGGCGGCTTAAAGTACAACACAACTGTTGCTCCTGTTGCCACTGATCCTGGTCTCAAACACACTGACACATACACTCGCACATTCACACAAAAATGCACACATACACGTACGCATACATAAACACACAATCACAATAACTCACAAAAGGTACACACACAAGTCAGACCAAGATAGTGCACCAGAATGCCGATATACACTGAGCTCAGCACTCTCCAAGTGTTTATCAGTAATTCAAGTCGCATATCATTTACCAGCATTTCTTCTGTCTCCAGGCTGAGGGGCTTGGTGACAAAGTGACAGCAGCAGAACCATTATTTGTTGTCTTTGTGCTGTGACAGATGACAGTACATTACTGGCCCAGCAATCAAACCGTAATTACACACACGCACGCATGCATGCACACACACACACACTCATCACACACACACACTCAGAAAAACTTCACACAGTGTGTGAAGTTTCTCTCTCCTGACACACTCACTTTCTCAGACACGCACACATCACAGAGACGATTGCTGCTTTGTATTGAAGGTGCGACAGAGTTACAATAGAACAGGATACAACAACGCCACTGTATAAAATAATTTACAAGCACATCATGTATTCCCCCCATGTCATTGTCATCAGGACACAACAAGAGTTACTGCCATGGATGTCTTCCAAAGTCAAACACTGATGCAGAAAATTCATTTGGAGGTGTCAGTCAAAAGTGTCCGACTAGAACGGTCAACTGCTCCAATGAGGTGGCATTGATCCATACCCTGAACACGCCCCCTCCATTGTAGGCAGAGCCAGAGGAGAGGAGGGGGCGTAGTTCAATGAGGTGGCATTGATCCATACCCTGAACACGCCCCCTCCATTGTAGGCAGAGCCAGAGTAGAGGAGGGGGCGTAGTTCAATGAGGTGGCATTGATCCATACCCTGAACACGCCCCCTCCATTGTAGGCAGAGCCAGAGGAGAGGAGGGGGCGTAGTTCAATGAGGAGCAATTGGCCTCAGACAACCAGACAGAGGGCATCCCACTACATTCCTACTGCTTTTGGTCAGGGCCCACATCTCACAAAACAATATACACACTGTATATACACACTCACTCACACACACTACACTGACACTCTCACACACAACCCACACATTCACATACACTACATACACACACAACACAAACACGCATAGACACAAGGGCTAGGAATAGCCAGGGATCTTATCATACAGAAGTTTACATATTAGCCAAATACATTTAAACTCAGTTTTTCACAATTCCTGACATTTAAACTGAGTTAAAATTCCCTGTCTTAGGTCAGTTAGGATCACCACTTTATTTTAAGAATGTGAAATGGCAGAAGAATAGTAGAGAATGATTTATTTCAGCTTTTATTTATTTCATCACATTCCCAGTGGGTCAGAAGTTTACATACACTCAATTAGTATTTGGTAGCATTGCCGTTAAATTGTTTAACTGGGGTCAAATGTTTCGGGTAGCCTTCCACAAGCTTCCCACAATAAGTTGGGTGAATTTTGACCCATTCTTCCTGACAGAGCTGGTGTAACTGAGTCAGGTTTGTAGGCCACCTTGCTCGCACACGCTTTTTCAATTCTGCCCACAAATTCTCTATAGGATTGAGGTCAGGGCTTTGTGATGGCCACTCTAATACCTTGACTTTGTTGTTCTTAAGCCATTTTGCCACAACTTTAGAAGTATGCTTGGGGTCATTGTCCATTTGGAAGACCCATTAGCGACCAAGCTTTAACTTCCTGACTGATGTCTTGACATGTTGCTTTAATATATCCACAATATTGTCCTGCCTCATGATGCCATCTATTTTGTGAAGTGCACCAGTCCCTCCTGCAACAAAGCCTCCCCACAATATGATGCTGCCACCCCCGTGCTTCACGGTTGGGATGGTGTTCTCCCCCTTTTTCCTCCAAACATAACAATGGTCATTACGGCCAAACAGTTCTATTTTTGTTTCATCAGACCAGAGGACATTTCTACAAAAAGTATGATCTTTGTTCCCATGCGCAGTTGCAAACAGTAGTCTGGATTTTTTATGGCGGTTTTGGAGCAGTGGCTTCTTCCTTGCTGAGCGACCTTTCAGGTTATGTCGATATAGGACTAGTTTTACTGTGGATATAGATACTTTTGTACCTGTTTCTTCCAGCATCTTCACAGGGTCCTTAGAAGTTGTTCTGGGATTGATTTGAACTTTCGCACCAAAGAACATTCATCACTGGGAGACAGAATGCGTCTCCTCCCTGAGCGGTATGATGGCTGCGTGGTCCCATGGTGTTTATACTTGCGTACTATTTTTTGTACAGATGAACGTGGAACCTTCAGGCGTTTGGAAAATGCTCCCGAGGATGAACTTGTGGACTTGAAGAGGTCCTTGAAATACATCCACAGGTACACCTCCAATTGACTCAAATGATGTCAATAAGCCTATCAGAAGCTTCTTAAGCCATGACATAATTTTCTGGAATTTTCCAAGCTGTTTAAAGGCACAGTCAACTTAGTGTATGTAAACTTCTGACCCACTGGAATTGTGATACAGTGAATTATAAGTGAAATAATCTGTCTGTAAACAGTTGTTGGAAAAATGACTTGTGTCATGCACAAAGTAGATGTCCTAACCGACTTGCCAAAACTATAGTTTGTTAACAATAAATGTGTGGAGTGGTTGAAAAACGAGTTTTAATGACTCCAACCTAAGTGTATGTAAACTTCTGACCTTCAACTGTAGGTGCCGATACGATATGTATTGCGATTCCCACGATTCTCAAGATTCTATATGTACTGCGATTTGATACTGTGATTTTATTCTGATTCGATGTTCCAAATATATTGCTAGATTACAAAACATGAGCTGGCGCACACCCAGAATAATAGTTTGTGTGGAGGTGCAGACTAACGGCGAATAAACTATAAACTATCAAAATAAATAAAGTCGCACTCTCCATGTATAGTCTCACAGCAATTTAATGGGTATTTACCAACGTTTCAGCATCACCGTGCCTTCCTCTGGGTAATGTCATGAATACTTGAACCAGGTTATGTAGACACACAGTGCAATTAGTGTAATCAATGACAGTAGTGAGGGGTGTGTCATAATGATTAAGTCAATTCAAATGAATTAGTGAAACTGTTAAAAAATGATATATGGTATATTAAATATATTACGCTATTGTTATCATATAGATACATAATGGAATATTGTATATCATATTAGCATCAACATACATTATTGTTTCATTCAATTTCACATAATTTTTTATTTCATTTTGTGTTACATGTAATCTTTTGGTTCAACCTTAATATATAATGAACATCATCAACAGAGGGAACATATTAGGTGTACTGTACGCTAATAAGCTGTAGAAAGAATATATCAATTTATAAGACTTGTTCATAAAGGAAAATGTGTTCATAAGAAGGACCAGAGATCAAAATCAATATTCAGACCACTAGGGGTCAATGTTTTTAGATAGGATCTCCAGTAAGCCTCCCTTTGTAGTAGTAGGATCTCGATGTTACCTCCTCTCCTTGGTAGAGCAACATGCTCATTGCCTGTGTAGTTGAGGGAGGAGATGGGATGTTTAGCTTCAACAAAGTGAGCTGCTACTGGATAGTCAATGTTCTTACACCTGATTGAGCTGCGGTGTTCAGCTATGCGTTGTTTTAATTGTCTTTTTTCATTTGTCCTACATAAGCTTTTCCACATGAACAGGTGATGAGATAGATTACTCCCTTGGTCTTGCATGAGATGATGCCCCTAACAGGGATCTTTCTACCTGTATGTGGGTGTCTGAAGAAAGACGGTTTTATAGTACTATTGCACTGTGCACATGAGCCACATTTGTAGTTTCCATTTGGGATAGGTGTCAAGAGTGTCTGAGTGGGCTCAGGAGGCATGTCAGATCTCACCAGTGGGGGTTCCTAGAAAAGGTGTACGTTTTTTTGGTCTGATTGCAGAATGTGTTAGACCTTTTTCAGGGTTGCTTTAATTTTCTCAGAACCCTTGGTGTACTTGGTGCAAAAGACAGTTGGGTTGTTTTTCAACTTTGGTTGAGTGTTTAGTAATTCCTCTCTTGGTTTTTGGAATATTTTCATCATTGCAGCATCAATTTGGGAGTTTATACATGGAGTGTGTGACTTTCGTACACCTAATATGTGTCCCCTGTTTGATGATGCTCATTATACATTAAGGTTGAACAAAAAGATTACAAGTAACAAACATGAAATGAAATACGAAATGATTATGTGAAATTGAATGAAAAAATAATGTATGTTGATGCTAATATGATGTACAATATTCCATTATGTATCTATATGATAACAATAGCATAATATATTTAATATTCCATATATCATTTTTTAACAGTTTCACTAATTCATTTGAATTAACTTAATCATTATGACCACACCCCTCACTACTGTCATTGATTACACTAATTGCACTGTGTGTCTACATAACCTGGTTCAAGTATTCATGACATTACCCAGAGGAAGGCACGGTGATGCTGAAACGTTGGTAAATACCCATTAAATTGCTGGGAGACTATACATGGAGAGTGCGACTTTATTTATTTTGATAGTTTAACAAATATATAGCTAACCATGTTTAATTGGTATTTTATTAGGATCCCCATTAGCCTTTGCAAAAGCAGCAGCCACTCTTCCTGGGGTCCACACAAAACATGAAACATGACATAAGACAGAACATTGATGACAACAACAGCTTAAGGACAGAACTACAAACATATGTCCACTGCAGAGGGACAAAAGACAGCCATTAGAATGAGTTTTGATCAGTCAAATGTGCAGAAAACAAATTGGCTCCCGATTTAAAAAGAAGCTAGTGAACAAGCTATGAAGAAAAAATACTGCCGTTTTAGTGCAGGTACAGCAAACTAGTACAAAAGTTATATTGTGATACTGTCAAAACAATACGATCAATATATAGTAAAACAATATATCCCGATATGTAACTGTATGGTTTTCCCCCCCATCACTAACACACACACATACAGTGGCGGTCAGTGACGTTTAAGATGAGGGAGGACAATTATTTTTTTAATGAGCGTGGTCTTATTTCTATTACAGCATATTGGGTGACTGTCATTCATATTTCATTCACCCAGTTCAGTGTAACATTGATAGGTTTAGGTTACTACATACTCAAATTTTCCCTATACCCATCATGAGGTTGCCACAACCTAGCCTATGAATGAAAGTTTATAACATAGGTGCACAGGTAGAGAGACAAATTTGTAATCACACTCTTGCCTGCATCTAATGATATAGGGTGTAATCATTAGTCCAACAGCTGCAAACAAGAGTCTTTATTGGATAAATTCTGCTATGCCCATTTGGTTCCATTTGCTTCCGTTTAAGAAACGTTTTTGAACAGAATCAGTGGAATGAATACATCCCTGATCACACGCAAATACATAGCTGCACATTGATCTGGTACTGGTGCTCCCTGTATAATCTGGTACTGGTACTCCCTGTATGATCTGGTACTGGTACTCCCTGTATGATCTGGTACTGGTACTCCCTGTATTATCTGGTACTGATACTCCCTGTATGATCTGGTACTGGTGCTCCCTGTATTATCTGGTACTGGTACTCCCTGTATTATCTGGTACTGGTACTCCCTGTATTATCTGGTACTGGTGCTCCCTGTATTATCTGGTACTGGTACTCCCTGTATGATCTGGTACTGGTGCTCCCTGTATTATCTGGTACTGGTCCTCCCTGTATTATCTGGTACTGATACTCCCTGTATTATCTGCTACTGATACTCCCTGTATTATCTGGTACTGGTGCTCCCTGTATTATCTGGTACTGATACTCCCTGTATTATCTGGTACTGATACTCCCTGTATTATCTGGTACTGGTACTCCCTGTATTATCTGGTACTGATACTCCCTGTATTATCTGGTACTGATACTCCCTGTATTATCTGGTACTGATACTCCCTGTATGATCTGGTACTGGTGCTCCCTGTATTATCTGGTACTGATACTCCCTGTATTATCTGGTACTGATACTCCCTGTATTATCTGGTACTGATACTCCCTGTATTATCTGGTACTGGTACTCCTGTATGATCTGGTACTGGTACTCCTGTATTATCTGGTACTGATACTCCCTGTATTATCTGGTACTGATACTCCCTGTATTATCTGGTACTGGTGCTCCCTGTATTATCTGGTACTGGTGCTCCCTGTATTATCTGGTACTGATACTCCCTGTATTATCTGGTACTGGTACTCCTGTATGATCTGGTACTGGTTCTCCCTGTATTATCTGGTACTGGTACTCCCTGTATTATCTGGTACTGGTACTCCCTGTATTATCTGGTACTGATACTCCTGTATTATCTGGTACTGGTACTCCCTGTATTATCTGGTACTGATACTCCCTGTATTATCTGGTACTGGTACTCCTGTATTATCTGGTACTGATACTCCTGTATTATCTGGTACTGGTGCTCCCTGTATTATCTGGTACTGGTACTCCTGTATTATCTGGTACTGATACTCCCTGTATTATCTGGTACTGGTACTCCTGTATTATCTGGTACTGATACTCCCTGTATTATCTGGTACGGGTGCTCCCTGTATTATCTGGTACTGGTACTCCCTGTATTATCTGGTACTGGTACTCCCTGTATTATCTGGTACTGGTACTCCTGTATTATCTGGTACTGATACTCCCTGTATTATCTGGTACTGGTGCTCCCTGTATGATCTGGTACTGGTACTCCTGTATTATCTGGTACTGGTACTCCCTGTATTATCTGGTACTGGTACTCCCTGTATTATCTGGTACTGATACTCCCTGTATTATCTGGTACTGGTACTCCTGTATGATCTGGTACTGGTGCTCCCTGTATTATCTGGTACTGGTGCTCCCTGTATTATCTGGTACTGATACTCCCTGTATTATCTGGTACTGATACTCCCTGTATTATCTGGTACTGGTGCTCCTGTATTATCTGGTACTGATACTCCCTGTATTATCTGGTACTGATACTCCCTGTATTATCTGGTACTGATACTCCCTGTATGATCTGGTACTGGTGCTCCTGTATTATCTGGTACTGATACTCCCTGTATTATCTGGTACTGATACTCCCTGTATTATCTGGTACTGATACTCCCTGTATTATCTGGTACTGGTACTCCCTGTATGATCTGGTACTGGTACTCCTGTATTATCTGGTACTGGTACTCCTGTATTATCTGGTACTGGTACTCCCTGTATTATCTGGTACTGATACTCCCTGTATTATCTGGTACTGGTGCTCCTGTATGATCTGGTACTGGTACTCCCTGTATTATCTGGTACTGGTACTCCCTGTATTATCTGGTACTGGTACTCCCTGTATTATCTGGTACTGATACTCCCTGTATTATCTGGTACTGGTACTCCCTGTATGATCTGGTACTGGTGCTCCCTGTATTATCTGGTACTGGTGCTCCCTGTATTATCTGGTACTGATACTCCCTGTATTATCTGGTACTGATACTCCCTGTATTATCTGGTACTGATACTCCCTGTATTATCTGGTACTGATACTCCCTGTATTATCTGGTACTGGTACTCCCTGTATTATCTGGTACTGATACTCCCTGTATTATCTGGTACTGATACTCCCTGTATTATCTGGTACTGATACTCCCTGTATGATCTGGTACTGGTGCTCCCTGTATTATCTGGTACTGATACTCCCTGTATTATCTGGTACTGATACTCCCTGTATTATCTGGTACTGGTACTCCCTGTATGATCTGGTACTGGTACTCCCTGTATTATCTGGTACTGCTACTCCCTGTATTATCTGGTACTGATACTCCCTGTATTATATGGTACTGGTGCTCCCTGTATTATCTGGTACTGATACTCCCTGTATTATCTGGTACTGGTACTCCCTGTATGATCTGGTACTGGTGCTCCCTGTATTATCTGGTACTGGTACTCCCTGTATTATCTGGTACTGGTACTCCCTGTATTATCTGGTACTGATACTCCCTGTATTATCTGGTACTGGTACTCCCTGTATTATCTGGTACTGATACTCCCTGTATTATCTGGTACTGGTACTCCCTGTATTATCTGGTGCTGATACTCCCTGTATTATCTGGTACTGGTACTCCCTGTATTATCTGGTACTGGTACTCCCTGTATTATCTGGTACTGATACTCCCTGTATTATCTGGTACTGGTGCTCCCTGTATGATCTGGTACTGGTACTCCCTGTATTATCTGGTACTGGTACTCCCTGTATTATCTGGTACTGGTACTCCCTGTATTATCTGGTACTGATACTCCCTGTATTATCTGGTACTGGTACTCCCTGTATGATCTGGTACTGGTGCTCCCTGTATTATCTGGTACTGGTGCTCCCTGTATTATCTGGTACTGATACTCCCTGTATTATCTGGTACTGATACTCCCTGTATTATCTGGTACTGGTGCTCCCTGTATTATCTGGTACTGGTGCTCCCTGTATTATCTGGTACTGATGCTCCCTGTATTATCTGGTACTGATACTCCCTGTATTATCTGGTACTGGTACTCCCTGTATTATCTGGTACTGATACTCCCTGTATTATCTGGTACTGATACTCCCTGTATTATCTGGTACTGATACTCCCTGTATGATCTGGTACTGGTGCTCCCTGTATTATCTGGTACTGATACTCCCTGTATTATCTGGTACTGATACTCCCTGTATTATCTGGTACTGATACTCCCTGTATTATCTGGTACTGGTACTCCCTGTATGATCTGGTACTGGTACTCCCTGTATTATCTGGTACTGGTACTCCCTGTATTATCTGGTACTGGTACTCCCTGTATTATCTGGTACTGATACTCCCTGTATTATCTGGTACTGGTGCTCCCTGTATGATCTGGTACTGGTACTCCCTGTATTATCTGGTACTGGTACTCCCTGTATTATCTGGTACTGGTACTCCCTGTATTATCTGGTACTGATACTCCCTGTATTATCTGGTACTGGTACTCCCTGTATGATCTGGTACTGGTACTCCCTGTATGATCTGGTACTGGTACTCCCTGTATTATCTGGTACTGGTACTCCCTGTATTATCTGGTACTGGTACTCCTGTATTATCTGGTACTGATACTCCCTGTATTATCTGGTACTGGTGCTCCTGTATGATCTGGTACTGGTACTCCTGTATTATCTGGTACTGGTACTCCCTGTATTATCTGGTACTGGTACTCCCTGTATTATCTGGTACTGATACTCCCTGTATTATCTGGTACTGGTACTCCCTGTATGATCTGGTACTGGTGCTCCCTGTATTATCTGGTACTGGTGCTCCCTGTATTATCTGGTACTGATACTCCCTGTATTATCTGGTACTGATACTCCCTGTATTATCTGGTACTGATACTCCCTGTATTATCTGGTACTGATACTCCCTGTATTATCTGGTACTGGTACTCCTGTATTATCTGGTACTGATACTCCCTGTATTATCTGGTACTGATACTCCCTGTATTATCTGGTACTGATACTCCCTGTATGATCTGGTACTGGTGCTCCCTGTATTATCTGGTACTGATACTCCCTGTATTATCTGGTACTGATACTCCTGTATTATCTGGTACTGGTACTCCCTGTATGATCTGGTACTGGTACTCCCTGTATTATCTGGTACTGCTACTCCCTGTATTATCTGGTACTGATACTCCCTGTATTATCTGGTACTGGTGCTCCCTGTATTATCTGGTACTGATACTCCCTGTATTATCTGGTACTGGTACTCCCTGTATGATCTGGTACTGGTGCTCCCTGTATTATCTGGTACTGGTACTCCCTGTATTATCTGGTACTGGTACTCCCTGTATTATCTGGTACTGATACTCCCTGTATTATCTGGTACTGGTACTCCCTGTATTATCTGGTACTGATACTCCCTGTATTATCTGGTACTGGTACTCCTGTATTATCTGGTGCTGATACTCCCTGTATTATCTGGTACTGGTGCTCCTGTATTATCTGGTACTGGTACTCCTGTATTATCTGGTACTGATACTCCCTGTATTATCTGGTACTGGTACTCCCTGTATTATCTGGTACTGATACTCCTGTATTATCTGGTACTGGTGCTCCTGTATTATCTGGTACTGGTACTCCCTGTATTATCTGGTACTGGTACTCCTGTATTATCTGGTACTGGTACTCCCTGTATTATCTGGTACTGATACTCCTTGTATTATCTGGTACTGGTGCTCCCTGTATGATCTGGTACTGGTACTCCCTGTATTATCTGGTACTGGTACTCCCTGTATTATCTGGTACTGGTACTCCCTGTATTATCTGGTACTGATACTCCCTGTATGATCTGGTACTGGTACTCCCTGTATGATCTGGTACTGGTGCTCCCTGTATTATCTGGTACTGGTGCTCCCTGTGTTATCTGGTACTGATACTCCCTGTATTATCTGGTACTGATACTCCCTGTATTATCTGGTACTGGTGCTCCCTGTATTATCTGGTACTGGTGCTCCCTGTATTATCTGGTACTGATACTCCCTGTATTATCTGGTACTGATACTCCCTGTATTATCTGGTACTGGTACTCCCTGTATTATCTGGTACTGATACTCCCTGTATTATCTGGTACTGATACTCCCTGTATTATCTGGTACTGATACTCCCTGTATTATCTGGTACTGATACTCCCTGTATTATCTGGTACTGGTGCTCCCTGTATGATCTGGTACTGGTACTCCCTGTATTATCTGGTACTGGTACTCCCTGTATTATCTGGTACTGGTACTCCCTGTATTATCTGGTACTGATACTCCCTGTATTATCTGGTACTGGTGCTCCCTGTATTATCTGGTACTGGTGCTCCCTGTATTATCTGGTACTGATACTCCCTGTATTATCTGGTACTGATACTCCCTGTATTATCTGGTACTGGTGCTCCCTGTATTATCTGGTACTGGTGCTCCCTGTATTATCTGGTACTGATACTCCCTGTATTATCTGGTACTGATACTCCCTGTATTATCTGGTACTGGTACTCCCTGTATTATCTGGTACTGATACTCCCTGTATTATCTGGTACTGATACTCCCTGTATTATCTGGTACTGATACTCCCTGTATGATCTGGTACTGGTGCTCCCTGTATTATCTGGTACTGATGCTCCCTGTATTATCTGGTACTGATACTCCCTGTATTATCTGGTACTGATACTCCCTGTATTATCTGGTACTGGTACTCCCTGTATTATCTGGTACTGGTACTCCCTGTATTATCTGGTACTGGTACTCCCTGTATGATCTGGTACTGGTGCTCCCTGTATTATCTGGTACTGGTACTCCCTGTATGATCTGGTACTGGTACTCCCTGTATTATCTGGTACTGATACTCCCTGTATTATCTGGTACTGGTACTCCCTGTATTATCTGGTACTGATACTCCCTGTATTATCTGGTACTGGTACTCCCTGTATTATCTGGTACTGATACTCCCTGTATTATCTGGTACTGGTGCTCCCTGTATTATCTGGTACTGGTACTCCCTGTATTATCTGGTACTGATACTCCCTGTATTATCTGGTACTGGTACTCCCTGTATTATCTGGTACTGATACTCCCTGTATTATCTGGTACTGGTGCTCCCTGTATTATCTGGTACTGGTACTCCCTGTATTATCTGGTACTGGTACTCCCTGTATTATCTGGTACTGGTACTCCCTGTATTATCTGGTACTGATACTCCCTGTATTATCTGGTACTGGTGCTCCCTGTATGATCTGGTACTGGTACTCCCTGTATTATCTGGTACTGGTACTCCCTGTATTATCTGGTACTGGTACTCCCTGTATTATCTGGTACTGATACTCCCTGTATTATCTGGTACTGGTACTCCCTGTATGATCTGGTACTTGTGCTCCCTGTATTATCTGGTACTGGTGCTCCCTGTATTATCTGGTACTGATACTCCCTGTATTATCTGGTACTGATACTCCCTGTATTATCTGGTACTGGTGCTCCCTGTATTATCTGGTACTGGTGCTCCCTGTATTATCTGGTACTGATACTCCCTGTATTATCTGGTACTGGTACTCCCTGTATTATCTGGTACTGATACTCCCTTTATTATCTGGTACTGATACTCCCTGTATTATCTGGTACTGATACTCCCTGTATTATCTGGTACTGATACTCCCTGTATTATCTGGTACTCATACTCCCTGTATGATCTGGTACTGGTACTCCCTGTATTATATGGTACTGATACTCCCTGTATTATCTGGTACTGATACTCCCTGTATTATCTGGTACTGGTGCTCCCTGTATTATCTGGTACTGATGCTCCCTGTATTATCTGGTACTGGTACTCCCTGTATGATCTGGTACTGGTGCTCCCTGTATTATCTGGTACTGGTACTCCCTGTATTATCTGGTACTGGTACTCCCTGTATTATCTGGTACTGATACTCCCTGTATTATCTGGTACTGGTACTCCCTGTATTATCTGGTACTGATACTCCCTGTATTATCTGGTACTGGTACTCCCTGTATTATCTGGTACTGATACTCCCTGTATTATCTGGTACTGGTGCTCCCTGTATTATCTGGTACTGGTACTCCCTGTATTATCTGGTACTGATACTCCCTGTATTATCTGGTACTGATACTCCCTGTATTATCTGGTACTGGTACTCCCTGTATGATCTGGTACTGGTGCTCCCTGTATTATCTGGTACTGGTACTCCCTGTATTATCTGGTACTGGTACTCCCTGTATGATCTGGTACTGATACTCCCTGTATTATCTGGTACTGATACTCCCTGTATTATCTGGTACTGGTACTCCCTGTATGATCTGGTACTGGTGCTCCCTGTATTATCTGGTACTGGTACTCCCTGTATTATCTGGTACTGGTACTCCCTGTATGATCTGGTACTGGTACTCCCTGTATTATCTGGTACTGGTGCTCCCTGTATTATCTGGTACTGGTGCTCCCTGTATTATCTGGTACTGGTGCTCCCTGTATTATCTGGTACTGGTGCTCCCTGTATTATCTGGTACTGGTACTCCCTGTATTATCTGGTACTGGTACTCCCTGTATGATATGGTACTGGTACTCCCTGTATTATCTGGTACTGATACTCCCTGTATTATCTGGTACTGATACTCCCTGTATTATCTGGTACTGGTACTCCCTGTATGATCTGGTACTGGTGCTCCCTGTATTATCTGGTACTGGTGCTCCCTGTATGATCTGGTACTGGTACTCCCTGTATTATCTGGTACTGGTACTCCCTGTATGATCTGGTACTGGTACTCCCTGTATTATCTGGTACTGATACTCCCTGTATTATCTGGTACTGGTACTCCCTGTATTATCTGGTACTGGTACTCCCTGTATGATCTGGTACTGGTGCTCCCTGTATTATCTGGTGCTGGTACTCCCTGTATTATCTGGTACTGGTACTCCCTGTATGATCTGGTACTGGTACTCCCTGTATTATCTGGTACTGATACTCCCTGTATTATCTGGTACTGGTACTCCCTGTATGATCTGGTACTGGTGCTCCCTGTATTATCTGGTACTGGTACTCCGTGTATTATCTGGTACTGGTGCTCCCTGTATGATCTGGTACTGGTACTCCCTGTATGATCTGGTACTGGTACTCCCTGTATTATCTGGTACTGATACTCCCTGTATTATCTGGTACTGATACTCCCTGTATTATCTGGTACTGGTACTCCCTGTATGATCTGGTACTGGTGCTCCCTGTATTATCTGGTACTGGTGCTCCCTGTATTATCTGGTACTGGTGCTCCCTGTATTATCTGGTACTGGTGCTCCCTGTATTATCTGGTACTGGTACTCCCTGTATTATCTGGTACTGGTACTCCCTGTATGATCTGGTACTGGTGCTCCCTGTATTATCTGGTACTGGTACTCCCTGTATTATCTGGTACTGGTACTCCCTGTATGATCTGGTACTGGTGCTCCCTGTATTATCTGGTACTGGTACTCCCTGTATTATCTGGTACTGGTACTCCCTGTATTATCTGGTACTGGTACTCCCTGTATGATCTGGTACTGGTACTCCCTGTATGATCTGGTACTGGTGCTCCTGTATTATCTGGTACTGGTGCTCCCTGTATTATCTGGTACTGGTGCTCCCTGTATTATCTGGTACTGGTGCTCCTGTATTATCTGGTACTGGTACTCCCTGTATTATCTGGTACTGGTACTCCTGTATGATATGGTACTGGTACTCCCTGTATTATCTGGTACTGATACTCCCTGTATTATCTGGTACTGATACTCCCTGTATTATCTGGTACTGGTACTCCCTGTATGATCTGGTACTGGTGCTCCCTGTATTATCTGGTACTGGTGCTCCCTGTATGATCTGGTACTGGTACTCCCTGTATTATCTGGTACTGGTACTCCTGTATGATCTGGTACTGGTACTCCCTGTATTATCTGGTACTGATACTCCCTGTATTATCTGGTACTGGTACTCCCTGTATTATCTGGTACTGGTACTCCCTGTATGATCTGGTACTGGTGCTCTCTGTATTATCTGGTGCTGGTACTCCCTGTATTATCTGGTACTGGTACTCCCTGTATGATCTGGTACTGGTACTCCCTGTATTATCTGGTACTGATACTCCCTGTATTATCTGGTACTGGTACTCCCTGTATGATCTGGTACTGGTGCTCCCTGTATTATCTGGTACTGGTACTCCGTGTATTATCTGGTACTGGTGCTCCCTGTATGATCTGGTACTGGTACTCCCTGTATGATCTGGTACTGGTACTCCCTGTATTATCTGGTACTGATACTCCCTGTATTATCTGGTACTGATACTCCCTGTATTATCTGGTACTGGTACTCCCTGTATGATCTGGTACTGGTGCTCCCTGTATTATCTGGTACTGATACTCCCTGTATTATCTGGTACTGGTACTCCCTGTATTATCTGGTACTGGTGCTCCCTGTATTATCTGGTACTGGTACTCCCTGTATTATCTGGTACTGGTACTCCCTGTATGATCTGGTACTGGTGCTCCCTGTATTATCTGGTACTGGTACTCCCTGTATTATCTGGTACTGGTACTCCCTGTATGATCTGGTACTGGTGCTCCCTGTATTATCTGGTACTGGTACTCCCTGTATTATCTGGTACTGGTACTCCCTGTATTATCTGGTACTGGTACTCCCTGTATGATCTGGTACTGGTACTCCCTGTATTATCTGGTACTGGTGCTCCCTGTATTATCTGGTACTGGTACTCCCTGTATGATCTGGTACTGGTACTCCCTGTATTATGTGGTACTGGTACTCCCTGTATTATCTGGTACTGGTGCTCCCTGTATTATCTGGTACTGGTGCTCCCTGTATTATCTGGTACTGGTGCTCCC